>NW_008580794.1:31399-39383 GCF_000691845.1 Merops nubicus | reverse complement strand
TGGTGGGCTCTTTGCCCTTGGCGCTCTCCCGGCGGCCCCGGCCGCACCCTGGGGGGAAGCTATAAGGCAAACTCACCCCCTCTTTATGAAGGGCTGTGGGAATCATCCACATGTCAACTTTAATTCGGGGGCTCAGGGTTCAGACACTAGCAATTCAGTAGAGTCTCTGGTGTCCGTCTCAAGAGTGACTGTAGTCATCTTGATTTTTTTTTTGTTTTGTTTTGTTTTCTGTTTTGTTATTGCAAAATCCTGGTCTGACTGTATCCCCCCAGAGTTCGTTTGGGTGCTCGGCTGGCATTTATCAGCATTTCTCACATGGTGGAACTTTGATCCGTGGGGGAACACAGGCACAAGAGCTGCCTTTTTTTCTGCTCAGTGTTCATCCCTGCAGCCACTGCACTGTTTTCTGAATGCTCATGTGCTTGGTGTTTTTTTTTTTTCTTTTTATATCTCTGTCCATTTTTGTTTTCTTCAACATAAACAAGAGGTTTTTTTTTTCCTGTTAGCACCAGCTTTGCCTCAGGTTTTTAATTTTTTTGTTCTTTGTCTTGCATAGTATTTATTTGTTTTGGTGGTTTGGGACTTTTTTTTCCTCATTCTGATCCTCGGTTCAATTCTTCAGCGTCTCTCATAATTTTCTGTACACCCATCACTGCTACGAGTTCTGTTGTCATGTGGAGACCCACACACATATGTGTGCTGTGACTCTTCTCTTGTTTGCTTCTTAGTATTGAAGTTTTTGCTATTTCCCTACTGAACTCTACAGATCTTTTAATACTGGATGTTCTCATCACCTACGAGTGATCTGAAATATTCCATTGCATCTTGTCCCATCTTGGCCACCTGTATTGGACTGTGGATTTCTGGAGGACTGCAATACTCAAAACTTGTCATATTATTTTAAGTCTCGGATGCTGTTAAATGTATTTTGTGTTCAACCAAATGCAAAGAACTGATCTGTTCTTTGATCTAAATTTGGCCTGTTCTTCTGCAAGTGCTTTTGCATGTGTCTTGGGTCACTGCTGAAGCCCACTCAGCAAAAGAGGCTCTTTCTTCCCCTGGTACCCATTGCCCTGTCTCTGCCTTTAGCACATTCCTGTCATTGCTTCGTGTCCCAGTCTCTGCTATTTCTCCTCATTTATAAGTCTGATTGTGAATGTTGTGTATTCTCCTGGTGTGTTTTTTTTTTTGTCTGATGCAGGAAGTGAAACTGCAGTTAGCCACATCTTTTCTCCTGGTCTCTCCCCTTTCCTTCCAAACACTCTGAGGTTCCTTCAGAAAGTTTGCAGCATCTGCTGTCCATTGCTTGTGTAAGAAGCTCCTCCAGGATATTTTAATGCATTTGTTTGGGTTTTGCACACCTGTTGTTGCTGATGGTTTGTTAGCTTAGCCTTGGTTATTTACCTACTCTTCCACTGCTGATGCATGTAAGTCAGCTCATCCACACACTTCCCTTATCTTCACCTTTGATACTGGTGTGTGCGTCTGGAAGGTGGGGCTGTTGGTTAACATGAAGTCCATAATTTTCCTTTTTGTTTACCTTCAGACTCCTATACATGGAGTTTGAATGCAATGCTTCACCTTGGCCACCCTGGTGTCCTACTCTATGGCCTCGAAATTCTGTGATCACTTAGTGGCTGCCTTCATCTCGCTGTTGGCTTCTTCTGTGCATTTCTGAACGCTCTTTTTTTCTCTTGGGAAGGATGTGATGTTTTTTGCACAACTTCTCAGTGCTCTTCCTCAGTATGTTTTCGGTATTTTCACATTGGAGGTTTGGAACGTTTCTTTTACCGTGAGCCTAATGGATGGGCTGACACAGATTGCTTTCAATATTTTGGGTTCTCTTTTATAGGGTAAAACATCTTTCATGCTCTGCCCATGATATCAAAGTCCATTTCCCTCAACCTTTTTGCTTGCTTGTTAAAATTAAGGAATAAACCAGAGATATTTAGTAGTGTAAGCAGTAAGTTAGCAATAAAGGTGGCAATTTGTCATGAAACGCTTATTGTCCTGTTGCTGTTCAGCCTTTTTTGTTCAAATTTTACACCAGTATCTCCGCTAGATGACAACATATTGTGTCTGAAGTGTCTCCTGTTGGTCTCTTTAAGTCAGTCACTTAGATGTGTGGCAGTATCTTCACAAAAAGGAGCAGAGCTTGTCATGCACAGTTACGTTTCTCTCAACACAGAGGCAGCAAGGTAAAATGATGTCATGTTGTAGTAAGTTGAAGGCAAGCTGATGTGATGAAGATTGTCCCATTCTGCTCCATGGTCACCATGTTGTGTTCTGCATTTTAAACTGTTTGGTTTTTTGTTTTCTTGTCCTGATCTTAGGATGGCTCAGTAGCTTTTGAATTTATTACTTACTTGGAAGCAGCACAGGGAGAGGTGCTGTGCTGGGGTTTGTTGTCTTTCAGCTATCCCATTAGAATGGTATCGTATTGCTCTATGCTTTGCATTTCCTTATGTACTGGCAATGTATCTTCTTTTCCTTTCTTGGGTTGTATGTGGTGACTGTAACGTTGGTGTGGCTGTGGCTGCACCAGAGTGATCTTTATTGCCTTTTCTATTCTTCGTTATGTTGCTGAAATCTAATCTGGGTGAAATGTTTGCAGATGACTCATAAGGTGTGTGACTGACCGCTGCATCTTGATCTCTCTTCAGCTCTGCTTGTAATTATCTGCTACCTTGATCTACAACTACTGTGGTTAAACTTCAGAAGCACAGCTCTGCCATGGGAGCGTAGTGTATTTGATAGGTTTTGGCCAGTCAACAGGGAGAGCTGACAGTTCAGAGTCTGAGGTACTGCACCTCCTTCATTAACGTGTGTGTTAATTAACAGGGGTTCAGCGGGTCACCAGGATCAGCAAACAGCTATCCATCCTTCCCCTGATACTTCTCTGCCCTTGGAGTAGTCATCTCTAAGCATGCAAAAGACTTGCAACTGTAGTTATTTTTCTCCCTTTCTGAGGCTTTTTTTTCCCCCCCTCTATGAAGTGTTTCATAAAACCTTGCTGAAGGGGTATTCAGAATATTCAGAAACTGTGCTATAGGTTTCTGAGTATTCTGATGTTTGCTGGACATAAGAAGTATGAGAGTTGAGGACATTTGACTGGAGTATTGGTGTGGCTTTGTGGATTACTTGCTTTGGTGCAGTTGCACAATCGGATGTGAATGCATCTTGAATTGCAGGGTAGAGGACAGCTGGTGAACTGCACACCATGCCAGAAGGCTGTGGCGTTTGTCCGTGTGTTTTGTATCTTCCTGTAGACAGTGGGAGGTGCTGGGAAACGTTACTGAAAAAACACAGTCCATCAGGTATGCTGACACTCTTGTTTTCCAAAAACAAAGCTCCCTTGTGGCATGGAGGCAGCTTAGAATTCTTAACTGCTTCAAAAAGAACTATTCACCTAATGCTGAATGAAGGGTAGTGTTTGTGTTTGCACTCTGGTCAATCTGTCAGTCCTAGAGTGAAAGACTTAAAAAAAACCCAACCAACAAACAACCCATGGATTTGAACCATGCGTGAGTTTTTTCTCTTTACAGCTCTACCCCTCTAGAACTTTTGAGTGAAGTAGTACCTAAATATAATTACCAAAACAGTTTAATCTTAATTCTTCCTCTAAATAGCATATTCCCCCAGAATAACTCTCTTTGGGCAGAAGCCCCAGATGACTGTGGTTTTGTTTTCTTGATACTGTTAGAGTTTTTTGAAAGCTTCCTAAATTGTTTTTGAGCTTTCTGCCTTTTTTGATGTGCAGTCATAACAAACTGAAATGGATACACATTCTTGTTTAAGCTGGTTTTAGACTGCCTTGTGAAAGACACACAGGCTTGTCTTTGGCCTGCTTCCTAACCCACATGCAATTGTCTGAGTCCTCTCTTGGCCAGTCAGTCCCATTCCTCTTCTTGGCCATGGGAACTCTGAAACCCATTGACCAGCTTCTTCCGAGTTTCTTCATACAGGTGGAGACCTTAAAACAGTATAAAACCAACCACCCCAAGACCACTATAAAACCCAACCACCCTGCCACAGGTGGTGGGAGCAGGGTACTTTTGAGACCTGGAGTCAGTGCTGATGACAGAAGCACCCGTGTCACACGGAGTTGCCTATTCAATGTGGGGATCTCTCCTGCAGTGAGCTTTCTTGGTGAACTTGTAGAGGGGCAGAGAGAAAAGGCTCTCAAGGCAGAACCTAGAGACAAATGGGGAGAAATGAAACTGGATTCTTGTGGTGCGGTGTTTGGTTGTTTTTTTTAAGTAGGTTCCAGTGACCTGCCCAGAGCTATGCATCACGTTCTCTATACCTCAGCTCAGGGAGCCCCAGACAGGTCAGGAATTGTGCTTCCTGCGAGTACCTCTGAGGCAGGTTTGCTAACCTAGTGACCTACATGTTGTATTTTACTGGCATGGCAGTTTCTTGAGCAGCTGTCACTGCATCGATTTACAGGAGGAAAGAGAATCAGAGGGACATCTGCTCTGCTGGTACAGTCTTCAACTTGGGCTAGCAAAGAGCTGCTGCTTTTCCATGGCTGGCAATGAAGGTCATAAAACTGACCCTCAGCTACAGACACTGAGAGATTGGTCCGTCCTCCAGTGTCGCTTGGATTAACAAGAAGAAAACATTTCTTCAGTCTTTTCCTGCCGTGCTTGATTTTCCATGCTTAGGTTTTCCATGTTTGAGACGATAACCAGTGTCATAAAGTGACAAATCTGAGGCTGAGAATAGGAGGGTCTAGACATTGTCTGCTCTGTGCTCTGCTCTCTGAGGCATTTGTCAGACAGCTGACGACGTGAGCTTCCAACTGAGGCATCACTGCATCTTTCAGCCATGTTATCAAAATCTTTCACACATTCAAAACTGTTTTCAGTGTATTTTATGCATTCATAATAGTTTAGTTGTAGCATCTTGCTGGGCTCATTTCGGTCGTCTACAGCAGGAGTCTGCCTTCTACGGAGTACTTCTGTACCTAACCTTACTTTGAAAATGAGCCCGGTCCTCACTTAGAAGAAACAAAAGCACTAAGATTACTTTACAGACAAGAAACAGGACACCTCTGGGTTGTCAACATTTTGGCTCAGTTAAGTAAAGCTGGTGGTTTCCTGACAAGAATCTTGTAGCACTTTTGGTAGCAATTACTCAAGTGCCTGTGTGCTAGCCCTAGATCTGGTTCTCATGGCAGGACTACATTATGTGACTCCTTGAGCTTGAATTGTCTTGAATTGTCCCTCAAAATTTTGTATTTTATATTTTGTTATTGTGTGAGGTGCTTTAAACCTCATACTTAATAAATGTTTTCTTGCAGTTTACTACAAAGAGTTGAGTTCCCTTTAATTTAAGAGAACTTTAATTGTTTTTTGGATAGTAGTATAGGTAAAGCCTTACACTTTCTGAAATGGACTATTACTAAATTTACTAGAAGAAATCTTAAAAAATTGTGGGTTTTGGTGTTATTTCTGTGCAACTCTACACATCTGCATGGTACCCAGAGTCCACAGTTCCTCCCAATGTTGTTGTTCTGGAATTTCTTGGTTTTTCTTTCTTTAAAAAAAAAAAAAAAAAAAAAAAAGAGAGAAAAAATTAACTCCTGATATCATGAACACTTTTGACAAAACTTAGTGAATTTGTTTATTGTTGATAACGCTTATAACTTTCAGGGCAGCAAGGAAGATTGGATATGAAGAAGAATTTCTTCCCTGATACAGTGGTGAGGCATTGGCCCAGGCTGCCCAGGGAAGTGCTGGAGTCACCAGCCCTGGAGGGGTTTGTAAAACTTGTAGACGTGGCACTTTGGGACACAGTTTAGTGGTCATGGTAGTGTTGGGTTGATGGCTGGGCTTGATGATCTTAGAAGTCTTTTCCAACCTTAATTTTTTTTTTTTAATAGAATCCTAGAATCATTAACTTGAATTCACTGAAGGATTTATTCATAAGCTTTGAAATGAATGTCTGTGCCAAAACTTAATACAGTATTGTTACTCAGTTTGATTTCATTGTATCTCCTCAATGTGTTGAATTAGCAGTCACTGCCAACTGCAGGACGTTATCCTGATCTCCTCACCACTTCTGAAGCAAACTGTGCTCCTCAAGCCACTGCTGAGCTTGTACAGCTCTTCCAGGCTACGTCAGCCTGCTGGAGGCAACTCCTGTTTGACTCCAGTGGTGCTGTCAGATACCACTATCTTTTATAAAAGGTCATTATCTCAGAAGTGTGTTCATCCACCTCATGGTGTCACTTGTAGCTTTGTCTCCGACAAGAAATGTAATGACCCATCTGCAGTCTGCGGAGATGAGAACTGTGGAGTGTGATTGATACCCATGCTGAATCACAGAATGCTCTGGGTTGGAAGGGTCCTTCAGAGGTCATCTAGTCCAGCCCCCCTACATGAAGCAGGTACATCTGCAGCTAGAGCAGGTTGCTGAGAGCACTATTAAGCCTGACCTTGAATGTCTCCACGGATGGGTCCTCTACCAGCATTCTGGGCAGTCTCTCCTAGTGTTTCATCACTTTCATAGTGAAGAACTTCTTCCTAATCTCTAAATTTTTCCCCTGCTCTAGTTTAAAACCGTTGTCCCTCATCCTGTCGTTACCCAGCCTTATAAACAGTCCTTCCCCAGCTTTCTTGTAGGTCACTTCAGGTACTGGAAGGCTGTGAGAAGGTCTCTGTGCAGCCTTCTCTTCAGACTGAACAACCCCAGCTCTCTCAGCCTGTCCTCTCAGGAGAGGTGCTCCAGCCCCTGGATCATTTTTTTGGCTGCCCTCTGGACCTGCTCAAACAGGTCCATGTCCCCCCTGTGTTGAGGGCTCCAGAGCTGGAGACAGTGCTCCAGGTGCGATCTCACCAGAGAAAAGTAGAGAGGCAGAATTGCCTCTCCTTGAATGGGCAGTTTAGTGTGTTGGAAGGGTCCTTCAGATGTCATCTATGCCAGCCCCCCGACATGAAGCAGGTACATCTGCAGCTAGAGCAGGTTGCTGAGAGCACTATTAAGCCTGACCTTGAATGTCTCCACGGATGGGTCCTCTACCAGCATTCTGGGCAGTCTCTCCTAGTGTTTCATCACTTTCATAGTGAAGAACTTCTTCCTAATCTCTAAATTTTTCCCCTGCTCTAGTTTAAAACCGTTGTCCCTCATCCTGTCGTTACCCAGCCTTATAAACAGTCCTTCCCCAGCTTTCTTGTAGGTCACTTCAGGTACTGGAAGGCTGTGAGAAGGTCTCTGTGCAGCCTTCTCTTCAGACTGAACAACCCCAGCTCTCTCAGCCTGTCCTCTCAGGAGAGGTGCTCCAGCCCCTGGATCATTTTTTTGGCTGCCCTCTGGACCTGCTCAAACAGGTCCATGTCCCCCCTGTGTTGAGGGCTCCAGAGCTGGAGACAGTGCTCCAGGTGCGATCTCACCAGAGAAAAGTAGAGAGGCAGAATTGCCTCTCCTTGAATGGGCAGTTTAGACATAAAGCAAAACTGAGGCTTTCTGGAGGCCAGGGAACAAAAGACAGTTGCACCTTAGTGATCACAAGATGATAGAATATGACCTCTGAGATGGGGAAGCTTAGCAGGTGGTAAATGCTTCAGTTTCTGTTTCAGAAAGAGCTGTAGCAGAACAGCCTCTGATGCCTGAGGAGCCCTCAGCACTGGTGTCTGTATGCAGAGGTAAGGGAGAACCTGGCCAGGGCAGGAGTCTCTTTACCAGGCCCGCTTTGGAAACACTAGTTCAAGTGAGCAAGTTAAGTTCACTTTAAATCCACGTTGCAATCTTAGTGTTCCTGTATCAACTTAAACAGATGTAAGGGAAGTAAAAAGAAAAAGCAGTCCAGTGTATCAGTCACTATAAAATCTGACTTTCATGGGGAGTCTACAGAAAAATAATTTACTGTGGTGGTAGTTGGTGTCTGCTGCTTCTTTCTCTTGACTATTACCACATAAGTTGAACAAGGGAGCAGATCCTTCAGCTACTCCATTTCTGACAAAACAGAAGCTGGAAAGCT
>NW_008580794.1:6409-31368 GCF_000691845.1 Merops nubicus | reverse complement strand
TCGCTATGGCAGCATCAGTCTGCTTTCGGTTTAGGGTGCTCTTACTACATGCAGCAAGAGAGCAAATGACTGTGCCAATGGCTTTGTCCTATGGATGGTGACACTGCATGCCAGCAAGTGCTGTTTCCCATTGAGTTTTGACACTAGTCTTGACTATCTAGGATATTTTTGAAGAAACCAGAATTGAATTAGGGGTTTGTTTCAGGTTACGCAATTTTGGTTACTACGTGCACGAGAACCAGTGTGGTATTGACTCACTCCTCCTAAAGCATGTAGTCTATTTACTGCATGGTGGCCACACTGGATGCCAAGTAGCTCTTCCTCTTTAGTTGCACAAGTTTTAAAGTTGTGAGGTTGACTTCAGATCTCAAAGACCTCCTGAGAAAGTCACAATTTCACCTTGTTACTGTATCTAATTTAATGGAAACCCTTGGTTTTCATCACCTGCCCTGATCATTTTAAGGCTGATATCCTCTCCATGTTATAAAAGCTTGTAGTTGCAAGTGGGATTCTTCCCCCTTTTATCCCTGTATCAAAGTTGAGATTATCTTGCAGCAATTCATAGCTGTGTTTCCTTCTTGTGATAGTTTGAACTTTGGATCTGACTGGCATCACAAGTATTTCTATCTCTTCCTTTTTAAGGAGCATCATTTCTTTGGGAAAGAATTGCTGAGGAAATATTTCTAATTATTTTAGCTCCTTAGTAGGAGGCTACTGCCCAAAAGTCTCTCAGTTCTGAGTTTGAAGAGCTGTCAGCTTTACTGTGTGACTCTGTGTTACTCTAATCTTGAGAGGAGAAATCGCGGGTCTGGCTCTTGTAACAGTTTCAGAAGCTGGAAAATTCATTCTGGTAGCTGAAACCCTCTACGCATTTATGTGCACGAGGGTGTCTTTTTTTGCTTTTCTTTTCGTGGAAAGGAGAGGCATTTTCCATCATGAGGTACTATTATGGTTGGCTGTAACCAAATATTTGAGGGGATGAATCACTGACTCTTGGGTTGCGTGTTGCAGAGGACATGAGCCTAATGCCACTTGGAGCAGATTTCACTATCAGCATGCTCCATCAGATGATTGAGGGGAAGTCTCTCTTGGGTAGGCCAGGCATCTCTGCTGCCAGGCAGGTGTGAATACCCTCCAACAGTGTTTGTTTTGATGGATAAGTTCATCTTTCCCACTTGAACATCCAGCTGTGGCAGGTTGGTCAGCCTGTGCGGCTTAGAACTCCTTCATGCATCTGTATGTGTGCTTGAGCCTGCCAGGAATGCGGCTGCTTGGCCGTGGTGAGGGATGGTCCCAATGGCCAGTGGAGGTGTGTGGGGCATGAGAGGCTGTGGCTGGTAGGGCTCCAGTGATGCCGTAGAGCCTGTTTTTTTTCCTGTGCTTCTGGCTTGGCTCAGACAACCTCTGAGACTGATGCTTTAGGCAAAAATGTGCCAGGGTGGCCGTTTGGTGGATGTCTTCTCTAGCATAAAGGAGGAGCTGTCAGGCACTGGCATTCTGAACTTGAGGTGAGAGGTATCAGACAGTGGATGTCTTCTCTAGCATAAAGGAGGAGCTGTCAGGCACTGGCATTCTGAACTTGAGGTGAGAGGTATCAGACCTGGGTACTTGCAGAATAAAACCTTCTGTTTTGATCATGTGTTGGGCAACTTTGTAGTCCTGCATCCTGAAGTAATGTCTGATGGTCAGAATTTGGAGCGTACAATTCTGCCTGTTGACAAGCAGCGATTGGCTGTTGCTGCAGCCATTTCTGGCACTTGAAAACGTGGGGTCAAGCCTTTATTAAAATACCATTTCAAAGCAAAGCAAAAATGTTATCACTTCTATAAGTCTGGCTGCTGTTGTGAACAGCTTTCACAGTCTTGGTACCACTTCCTAAATTTGCCAAAGATTATTCCTCGAGTGAGTGCAGAATTAAGGTGATTGGGCTTTCTGACACTATGGTGTCTCTGAAGTAATTGTGGAGAAAGGGGCCACAGCTTTGCACATGGGCCACCTGTTCTCTTTCTGTCCTGTAGTTTAGCTTTTGCTGGTATTTTCATGCACAGTTGCTTCATCTGGAGACTTTCAGTTCTGCTTTGACTTCCACTAAAGAAAATGTTTGTGTGATGTCATTATAACCCTGACAGCAGGCAACGGGCTTCTGTTCCTGCAGCCTTCCAGAGAAACTGATTTTTCTTCTTGTGCTGTTGCTTAGGAGAATCTTAACTGTTAGCTCACAACAAATTTGGGTTACAGAGTGTTTTGATGTGAAATTAAAACACAAAAGGTAAAAGTCACAAACTACACTAAATTCTCCAATAGTGTAATTTTTAAGAGAACCACTACGCTTTGGTTAACAATTGGTCATGGCCTTACAATGGAAGACTGCTAAATTTTAAAAGCAATTCCAGAGGCTCTAAGCTGTAACTATTGAAACAGAATTGAAATGGATTATGAAAGATTAGTTCTTTTCCCTAGTTGTGTTTTAACAGCAAAACAAATGTGGTCTTTGTCTCGGGAGACTGAGCTATTGATTTTTGGATGACTGCACAGGGAAAGAACCTATTTGTATGTTACCATGTGCTTGTTGTTGTGCCCAGCTTTAAGTATCTGCTGCCAGGTAGGACAAGAGGCTTATATTGGCCTATCTCAATACTGTTGTTGTGATAGTCTTGTTGCTCCCCTTGATTATTTTATTTCTTTTAGACAAAGACTTTAAAAATGCAGTTTTTCTTTTATTTCCATGGTATTTGCATGCAGTCTGTTAAGTATTTTTGGAATTTAAAAAGCCATATTTTTGTGCCCGTGTTCTGTTGAGAGCAGGGATTTGCAAAAATTAGAGTTTGAAGTTCAATTTCCAAATTTTTTTTTTTCCATCTCAGCATGCAGAGATTGTTACCTCTTATTGAAACAATAAGGTACTTCATCCTTCGTGATGTGTAAAATCCCATATTCATTAAGGTTGGAAAAGACCTCTAAGTCACTCTCTTCACTTGCACCTCCCTTCTCTGCTGTGTCCTTGTGCCATCCTGTGACTGACCTGAAGTTTGATGTCTCCATCCTCTCAGGCAGCAAGTGAGCGAGTTGAGATGGCCCCTTGCTAACTCTGAAGTCGCAGTTCACTACTAATGTTGTAAATCTGTCCTTAGAAAATATGCCAGCCCAGATACAATCTACTGCATTGCTGTTTTTAAAAGACTTTTCTTAAAAAGCTTTTCCTTTGCACTTCAGAACCTCTCTTCATGCATTCATGCTCTGTACAGACAAGCTGGTTTGTGAAGCGGTTCTGTGGCAATCTTTTCTTCTACATCAAATTCCTAATTATTTAACCTTTCAGTTTGTGCGAGGCTTGACAATGAGCCTGTACATGATGGTAAGCAACAGCCAAGTGAATGCTGTTAAACTTGTCTCTTTACTAAATAAGGGGAGTTTACCCCATCATTTCTCTCTTCCCTTTATCTACTCATCTTTTATAGTGTACTTGCTTTTATTTTGTGATGTCCCTACTTCAGGATGACCTAGAGCAGATATTATTGCTTCCATTCTTCGTCATGTAAGCAGTAACTTGGAGAGGAGCCGGTCACTGCTCTGCACGTGGTGTTTTGAATAGCAAGGCTATAAAAACAGACTGGGTTTTCTGTAGCTCTGTCTAGTCCTAAAGCTGGTAGGTGGCAAACTGGTTTTTGAAGCCTTGAGAGGATTTCTTCCATGAAGGCTGAATGTAGCTGAAAATTACAGTGTGGCCTGATGTCATGATGGGGGTAGGGAGGAGGTGGATATGTCTACTTTAGAGGCAGTTTCCAAGTGAATTGTTCTCTCTTTTCCATCTGTATTCAGGAACACCTGAGTGTAACTCCCAAAAGTGAATGCAGAGGCAGCCATAATGACTCCCTGCCCACGATAAAGGCTCTCGGAGTGCTGCTTTTCCAGATCCCGTGGCGGCTGTGCCCTGCAGAAGTACAGTCCACTTCTGTTACAGCACTCTGAGCAAGCCCAACTGTTCCTGAACCAAGCGTACTAAGGGTGAGTTAATCATGATCACTTGGTTTTAATCATGCTTTAAGGTGTCAGCTAGAAAAATATAGGTTTCATACCTTGACTTATGTCTTTTTTAATCCTGACTTATATCTATTTTTGTTTCCTTAGGTAGGTTCCCTCTTACTGATAATCCCTGAAATACAGCTTTTCCATATTTGTTTTGATGATATGGTAGATTAATTGTGTTAATGTTTTCATAAGTTACAGAACAGCCTAATTCGGATTCTAAATCTGTAACAGTTTTACGTTTTAGGGATTATTTTACTAAAATACCCTTAAATAATCTAGATTCATAACTATGTGCACATTTTTCCCTTTGGAAGACTTGTTTTGCACTTAACATAATTAGTTCTTTTAAAAAAAATTAAAAAAAAAAGAAACAACCCATCCCCAGCAACCTTTTAAAGTTGTTTGAACCAGTTGTGATCTTACACAATTCTGTTTAAGATCTGTGCAATCTGTATAGGCACCCTCACTTCCACTTTTTTGACTTCCTGACTGAGAAAAGAACAGCTGTGTCAGTTCGGATGGAAGGACTCCTGAGCCTGGTGGCCCACCTCTTATCGTGGTCACACTGTTCAGAGTAAGGCAAGCACGTTGTGATACTGAAACCCTTTTAATGATCTGTGGTTTAGGAATTTCTTGAAGTCAGGATCTTGTATTTTGCAATTAATGTCCCTTGAGGGATTTTTTTTTTTTTTCCTAGCTAGCCTTCAGTTGCTTTCTTAATATTGAACTCTTCACTGCACTAGAAGATAATGTCCTTCTAACTACAGAAGAGTCTGTGATAATTTATTTGCTGTGCTCTTCCAGTGATACTGGTACTTCCAGAGATTTGCTCATATGACCAGTGTCTGGCTTCCCAAATAATGTTATGATCTTGTCCCAAATGCAGCCAGCAATTGCACAGTTGCCAGTTGGCTCCCATGGTAAGGGGCCTTCTGTATTTGAAAGGTGACAACTGTCTTTGACTTTCTTTTAGTTTTATGGTGCTGCTTGTCTGCTGTTAAATAGATTATTTACTAATTGTAGACTGGTAATAACCTGTTACCAGATATTCACGACAACTTCAAGCTTAGATGGTAAATGAGATTCTTAAGTCTAAACACATGTTATTCTTTTTAAAGTTACTTATTTATTCTGTTTATTTAGATTTGTAGGAATTAAAATGGCACCTTTCTCTTTATTTCAGGGTTGGTACTTGGTGCTTCTTTGGATGAGAATCCAGCTGATGTTGGCACATTCCAAAAAGGTGTGTTTGTGTGCAGATGGACTAACCAGTTTGCTTTTAAATCTGTTGTTTGTTGAGGTAGGCCATAAGTGTAAGATGAGTTCTTTGCAATTTTGGCTATTCTGTAGAGTCTGTCTGGAAATCATACTGAATATTCCTGATGTGAAACAAGACCCTTCAATGTACAGCCTTTATTTGGGTGGCCTAAGCCACCTGTCTCTATACAGGATAAAGAATAAATGAAAATTGTTTGTTAGTACTTAAAGGGTTACAGTGTGCTAGGCTTAGGGACAAAGTTGTTTCTCTACATCCAAGAACTATGTAAGAATTGGAAAATAATTAGTGTAGAAGGGAATGGTATGTAGGCAAGAGCTACTTACTCATTGAACTTCCTCCTCCTCCTCCTCTTCCTTCCTTTCCCTCTCCCTACAATAGGCTTCAGGTACAAACCTTGTGCTTCCTAGGGACTTAATCCAACAAGACCGATTCTGTTTACTAAAATAGGAGTAATTCTGTTATTCATTAGAAGTGGTAACACTGACTCTTGTTCTGGGTTTGCTTTTTCAGACCTCCTTCTGGATGACCAATGTGTATTTTAACTGATTGTATCAGAAACTAAGTCACCAACTTCCCATTCATTCCAGCTGGTAGCAACGCTTAGAATGCAAACACCCCACAATTCAGGATCATACAAACATTACCCATAAAACTTTCTAGATGATTGTAGTTGCTTTGGTTGTGTTCTATGCTAGCAGAAGCCTCTTCCAAGGTTTACTGTTGACTCTAGAGCACTACATTCCCCATTTACTGGGAGCCTTGGGGGCTAGCAATATGGGAAACTCGTGTGTTTGCCGCGATGACAGTGGAGCAGAAGACAATGTGGAATCTCAGAGTCGCCAAATGGAGAACAGTAGAGTACATGTACCTGAAGCAAGAAGCCACCCAAGGGACCCTGTCCGTCCACCCAGGAGGGGTCGAGGGCCTCATGAACCAAGGAGGAAAAAACAGAATGTGGATGGGCTAGTTCTTGACACACTGGCTGTAATTCGGACGTTGGTAGATAAGTAAGTACCTCCTGAAGGAATAATTCAACGTGAATGAAAATGTTCTTGTCTTCTCTCAAACTGTGGCTCCATCCTCTCACCGATCTACACCTGACCCTCCCTGAAGCAGCTGCGTGTTTCCATCTGGAGACTTAGGAGAGGAGCACCTTTCCTAGGTAACAGAAGTAGCTCCTGAGTGAGTGCCCAGGTACAGACTCTTCCAGGAGTTGAGGAGCTTTCTCACAGTTCCTGTATGGGCCTACGCCCAGGTGGCATGAGGAGTGTGCTCAGTGTTTCTTACCTGGCATAGATACACAGTTTAGGAAGCAATGAACACTCCAGAGTTTGGGAACTTCTGTCCTAAAAATTGGTTGCTGTGCAAGTTTTCTGTTTTCAGGCTGTATTTACTTCTTTGGAAATGGTTAAGAAAAACTTGAGAGCTTTGATCTTTGTTAGTCTGTGTAAACAGACTGAGGGTTTTTTTTCCAGTGAAGTCCAACTCCTTTTTAAAGACTTTTTTAAGCATTTTGTGACTCTTCAGCTCATGATCCCAGTATTTCATTCCTTGCATGCTCAAAGCATTCGTTAAGGGTGTGGGGTATATTTATGGATTCATCCTTATTTTTGGTTTTGTTTTGCTTTCTACAAAGCTTTAAAAGGACTTTTAAAACGATGGGTTCAGTTAGCACATCACCTTTTAGGTTAAGTGAATGATAGGAACTGGAAAGACCAAAACAGAAGGAAGACCACTATTCCTAACTTTACAGCTGGGATTTGAACTCAAGGTGGATGAGGCTCAGGATAAGCCTTGATTCACATACCTGCATCATTACTCTGGAGTGTGCAGGCAGAGGAGGAGTTTGCCTTCCTTCTGTAAAATGGAAATACCAGGACATTTTTTTTTTCTGAACATTTAAATCTAAGGTGTTTTTTAAACAGGTTTTATTATGAGGTCTGTCTTCAAATAATTAGGTTAAATTCATGGCAAACTTCTTAAAAGTCTGTTCTTAACTTAACTTGCCTTCCCCTTTTCCCTAAGAGCAGCTTTTTAAGCTCTTTCACAACACTTCTGTGCAAAGCTGATCCTGTTCCTTTGGGTCTTGCAATTGATTTTGTAATCTTGTAGGCACTTTCATATGCTACTGGGTGAAAATAAGCACGGTTATTTCAGTGACACTAGAGCCCTGTTTCTGGCAAATTCCTGAAGCTACTTTATTTTATATTTTTATACAGACTCTGGTGAAATACTTTTCTTACTCATAATCACATAGATTGGAAGGGACCTCTTGAAGTTTGTCTACTCCAGCTTTCTGCTTAAAACCCAGGTCTAACAAGAGCAGGTGACTTGGGGTTTTAACCAGTCAAGTGCTGAATATCTACAGAATATAGAGATCTTTCACCTAGCGTTTGACCACCCCCATAGTTTAAATAAGTAAATATTTTTAGAAGCTGGGATTTCCCATGTCCAACACGTGCCTGTTGCCTCCTGTTGGTGTGCACTTCCGAGCAGAGCCTGGCTCTGTCCTCTCTGCTAACGTAGCTACAGACCTCTTAGCTGCTGCTTGTATGTCACATTCTTTAGCCCTCAGCCATCCTGGAAGCCTTCTGCTTCTTGTCCTGGGGAGCCCAAAAGCAAGCTGTACTCATATACTGGTTTCCTTTGGTTATTCACTTAAGGCAGCTGATAAGACACAGCCAGTTTTATAACACCGCTAAATACCACAAGCTCTTGCAATAACACAAAGACCTATGGCTACAAATAATGGAAGGGTCTGTACACGAGGCAAACTATCTAAATGTGTGAAAGAAGTTTAAGGAGCCTTTCTGCTAGACTTGAAGCTAATGATAGCACTTTCCAGATTAATAGGAATGCTCACTTGGAGGAAAAAAAAACCCTAATGTGTTGGGAAATACTGGGTTTCAGTGTGAGAGACTGTAGGAATAAGTTTGTTCTGTTATGACCTGTTCGTCCTAGAATTGTGATGGTTTTATTTTTTAAATTTTTTTTAACTTTTGAAAGCAACACAACTGAAGGAAATGGTAGGGAAGCTGACAAGTCTCTTTTCATGACAAAAAGTGCATAAGAATAAAGTCAAACTAAAATGGAACCACATAACAGCAGACTGGAAATACGGACTTCAGTGTGATAGTAGAGCCTTAAAGAGAACCCTGTGTCTGACAGTTTTTTTTTTTTTCCCAAACTCTATACTGAAAGTTAATACTTGGAACACTGAGATGAATTGTAAGTTAAGTTGTTACACTGTGATCTGCAATGAACAATTGCTTTCCCTGTTCGCTATTTGTTTTGGTTTTTTTTGTTGAATTTTTTTGTTTGGTTTTCTCAAAGTACAGACCTAAAACATCTCATGACTGCTTTTTCCTCTCATATCTAGCAATGTCTCCTTTCTAGAAGGAAATGTTAACTCATTTAATTTCCTTGACTCAGAAGGATAAAGGTTTTCTGAGTTTATATAAAGCGTTACTTTGCAACTGAAGAATTTAGCAAAATGGCTGTTTTGTTTCCAAATGAGGAAGGTGTGTGCTGGAGGGAATGTCTGGATATTAAGTGGTTAAAATGGCAAATCAGTGGGACAGGACTTTGTTCAGCACCACTTCTGCAAACACCTGCTACCCGTGACAGAATCGGGTATGATAAATCATACATGTATCTTGCTGATAAAAAATTCAACTTTTTTTTCTATCATAGCCTTTACTTGTACCTAAGGAAAAAAAATTTTTTTTTTTTCTTTTAAACTTTACATCCTTTCTCTTGAAGTAATTCTGCTTGCAGTATTGCATCTCTTTTCCTTCTGGGGAGATTAGTTTCCAGAAGAAAGGCAAAGAGATGCTTGGAGAAAAAAAAAAAAAAAAAAAAAAAAAAAAAAAAAAAAAAAAAAAAAAAAAACTACTGTTTGTTTCAAATGTTACAACAATATAAAAATGTGTTAAGCTTCACTCTATAATTTTCTTGTGGAAATATTTAAGAATGTGGTTTTTTTTTTTTTTTTTAAGAAAAACGTTTTTTTTTTTTCAGTCAGAACTGAGATTTTTCTGTTCTCCTATAGTTAATCCCTCCAAAGTAGGTAGCTTTATTAGCTGCATGATTAATCTGTGTTGAAGTTTCCTAAAATTCATCTGTATTTCACATTTCCAATTTCATTTCAGAGCTGTGTGATAGAAAATAAATGTAACATGTATCACCCTAAGGCTTGGGGTTAGTTGCAGTGCCTAAGAAGCACTGAATAAAGCATTTAGGACATGCTGCTGCAGAAGCCTTTGCTGGACCTGGAAGTGCTTACTGAACAGGATTTTGAGATCTTGCCTTAGGTACTTCCAACAGCAGTGCCTGCACTGTTAAGCAGGCTTGGCCATAGCTTCTTGTCCTTGTTCCAGCAAACCAGGTTGAGGAACTGATTTAATTAAACTTTTTATGTTTTTTATATTGGAAAGAGGATTGGGTTAAATATCTTCTGTTAAACAGCCTTCACTATTCTTAGAGCTCTTCTTAATGAGTTTGAAGTCTATGGGTACTGTTGGGTGGCTTGCCTTTCAGTTGTGTTTGTTTTTGTTTGGGTTTGGGTTTTTTTTTTTCTTAATGTTTAGCAGAGAATTGAGAATTTCTGGGGGAAAAAAATACCCGTGTTTAAGCTACGAACCTTGTGCACTGCTCTAGGTTCACTTCATGATCTCTGACTTACAGTCTTTTGTTAAGTATTCCCTGCTAATGAACAGCTCTAAGCCAAAGCATTATATACAGCTTTTAGAAATGCAGATATGGATCATCATTTAGTTTACCAGCTATTGTAGACAGGCACATGTTGACTTTGAGCCAGAGAAAGGCTCAAATTCCATCTGTTTGAGATTTGAAAGTGGCATTAGCAGCCTATGTAACTTCCTTTTGTTAAATACCAACTGGATTCATTTTCTGTTTGTGTATTGTCATTTTATTCAGTGTGTTACATTGATTGCATATAAATTTTGACCTGTGTGATATCTCTTTCAGTGACCAGGAGCCTCCTTATTCAATGATCACGTTGCATGAAATGGCAGAAACAGGTATCAAGGCACCGTGGTGGGAATTTCAGTTGTGATTCCAAAGCAAAGAACAAAACCAAACCAAACCCCTTTTCTTTGCAAATTAAAATCCATGCTAGCAGTGTCTGTTACGACTTGCTGTAGCTGTGGGAATATGTGGTCCAAAACACAGTTCTGCCCTTCTTGATGCTTCACTGAGCTCATTGCATCTGCTGGAGTTTTTAAATCTATGAAACTCCCCATGTCAGCTCTCCAGAAGCAGCCAATGGATGGCCACAAACACATGGTAATGACATTAACCTGTAAGCCGCAAGGAATGTCCCTGTGCAGTAAGGCAGAAACCAACCATATATGTATGTAGACATGATTTAAACCCACGTGCTCCAGTTTTGGCAAATAGGACATTCCTTTTGGTTTTGCTGTCCTTAGACCTCTGCTTTATTGATCTAGTTGTTCCAATCCTGTCCCCAAGTACTCCTGCAAGATAAGCTGTGTTTATGCAAGGGCTGTTTTGTCTTTGTTACAATACGAGAAATTCTCCCAGTACAAGATCTCCACTAAATTTCTGGTTTATGTGAATTTTTGTCTCTCTTAGTAGAGTTGGTACTGGCCTTAGGAAATGTATTTCTATATCAAAATTAATGAAACAACCTGATAAGATATTACAGCAATTCAGTACAATGTTTTTTGAGGGAATCATAGAATCATTTTGGTTGGAAAAGACCTTTAAAATCATAGTCAATCAAATTGTGCTAACAAAACTCAATCCCCAGTGTGTTATTTATCTTTACTTGTAATTTTTGAAGGGAGCACTGAATCTCTCCAACCTCACTGCAGATACGGACTCTGCCTTTAGTTTCCACTTCTAAGAGAAAGCACTTTCTTGTAAATATAAATCTGCTTACTTTAGTAGCTTAAGGTGTCAATTTAGTAGTTCAACAGCACGGATTGTTTACTTGCAAGTAGAAGCCTTTGTCTAATCATTAAACAGAGAGAGCTGTTCCTTATGAAAGCAAATTTCCTTTAGAAGACCAGGCATGGGACAAGCTAATGTAGTTCTCTGAGGCCCATGTTACCTGAGGGAACTCAAGAAGAGTGCTCTGACTCTGGCTAGAAGAAATATTTCTTCAGTGTTGTGGATGCAGAATTTAACACTTAAGAGCTGGCATTAAACACTGAATTTTTGAGAATCACACTGGAACAAAGTGCCTGTCCATACTGGTCATGAGTGTTCCTTCCTAATACTGCTGGGAACTGAAGGCTGCTCTGGCCTGGGCAAGAGTGTTCTCCAACAACAGAGACATTTGTCATTACTCAAGCTGCTGTAATTTTTTTCTCGTTGAATTGAAACTTCTAAACTACTGCAAACTAAGACATTGATCTAAAAAGTAAACTGCTTGGTGTTTTTTCTTTTTCCTGGTATCTGTAAACTCATTGGGTAGTTTTGAGGATTTTTCAATTTACATTTATGGATATATTTTGAACACTTGAGAACTGCAGTGTTAATTCTGAGCGTTACTTCTGTTTTGTGGTTGACAGATGAAGGCTGGTTGGAAGTTGTCCAGTCTTTAATTAGAGTTATTCCATTAGAAGATCCTCTGGGGCCAGCTGTTATAACACTGCTACTGGACGAGTGTCCGCTGCCAACAAAAGTGAGTCTAAAGCATATGTATTATCTGTGGCTGAATTTCAGTTATTCTGGGTTGCCACACCCATGATAACTTCTGGGTGGGTTTCACCAATGATGCAAGGCTGTCAGCTCCTCAGAAAACTGGGTGTAACTTCCAACCTTGAGTAATTTGTGGAGACTTGGCATCTATTGAGATTTAACGCTAGAAACACTGTAGGGAGCTTGGAGCAGAGGGGAACTAAATCTATCCCATGGTGAAGAACAAGAGGCTGTTGGTCTTTAGCTGCTTTTCTTGCTCTCCTGTCCTGCCATGTGGTCCCTGCATGCTGTGCTGCGAGGGTGCACAAATGCTGCAAAAGAAGCTCTGCTTCATTCTCGAGTTGTGAAAGCTGCAAACTTATAAGTCCCTAATGAGTTTTTTCCTGCCCTGCACATAAGGAATGCAACATGTGCATGTGAATTTAAAATAATCTTTTTAACTATGAAATATCTAGATACAGTTTAGGTAAATATGAATACTTCTTTTTACTGACCTGTTCTTTGCATGGAAAGATGACCTGACGTTGAGGTGTTCGTACGACGTTGGCTCTTGCTAAAACACCTGCACTAAGTACTTTAAAGATGCTAACAATTATTGAATCTCTTTAAACGTGGTGATTGTTCAGAGACCTTGTCTGTCTCTGGATGTTTGTCATGATCTCATTTCATCAGAAACTGATGATGACATCATTGTAGCTTTCGTTTATTGATCTACTTCTTATGCTGCCACTTTTAGTTTTTAGTTTGCATTGTTAGGGATATAAAAAGCTGGCAACTTTTTATCATACATAATTGGGTGAGTGGCAGGAGAGTTAGTTGAGCTCTCTAACTACACAGTGATTTTTTTTTTTTCCTCTAGCCTATTTATTTAAAGTCGTCTGAGACTCTGGACAAGTTCAATGTTGTATGACAGCTGTCACATAGATGATTTTGAAAACAAAGCTAAAACTAGATATTTTGCCTGCTTTGAAAAAAAAAAATAAAGGAGGGAATGGAGACCACTGTGAATGCACCATATGAAGAGTTATTTGGGGATTTTTTTTTTTTTGTTATACAATGTACTTAGAATCCTAGCATGTTTTAGGCTGAAGGGACCTCTAGAGCTCATCTGGTCCAACCTCCCAACACAAGCAGGGACATATCTACCTAGGTCAGGTCACTGAAGGCCCTGTTAAGTCTGACCTTGAATGACTCCAGGACTGGGGCCTCCACTACCTCTCTGGGCATCCCATCCCAATCATCTATTACTCTTATATTAAAGAATTTTTTTTCTAGTGTCGAGTCTAAATCTGTCCTTTCCTAGTTTAAAACAATCACTCCTTGTCCTACCATTACAAACTGTTTTGAATAGACCTTCCCCCCCTTTCAATTACTGGAAGGTCACTATAAGGTCACCCCAGAGCCTTCTCCAGGCTGAACAGCCCCAACTCCCTCAGCCTGTCCTCATAGGAGAGGTGCTCCAATCCCTTGGTCATTCTGGTGGCCCTCCTCTGGACTCAAGGACTACATCCTTCTTGTGCTGGGGGCTCCAGAGCTGGACACAGGACTCCCAGTGAGGACTCATCAGGGCAGAGCAGCAAGGCAGAATCACTTCTGTGACAGCTGGAGAAGAGCAACAGGCTGTATTTAGTTTTCTGTTATTGTAGGCTATAGAGTCCATAAAGTTAAAATGGCAGTACAGTAAACTATTTATTCTGTAAAATCTTTATTTAACTCAAAGTAGTTGATCTTTGTGACAGTTCTAAGAGTGGCTAAAAGCAGTGTCAGAGTATGTCAGGAGTCTAATTTTAGTGAGGCTTTTCCATCCCAAGTCTGTGGCTTAGTCATCCTTCCTTCTTTCTCTGTTCTTTCCCATTAGTGTCAGTCCTGTTCATAAGTTCTTATTTTGTGGCTTTTCTTTTGGGAACATACTTTTCACCATCATCTCTGTACAAACCTCAGACTCCAGCATAGTAAACTGAACTGAGGGTGGCTGTAGAACACAGTTCAAAAAAATCTGTATATTCAGCTTGAGCAGTACTTGTTTTTTTTCTTCAAATGGCCTACTGATGATTTCAGTATGAGGATTCTTCTGTTTTAATTAGATCCTAGCTTGAGATTGTGCTCTTTCATTCTGAATCAACTGAAACTGTCATGAAGTCTGGAAAGTTGAGGGGGTTTTGGAACTTTGTGGGGTGGGGTTCTCCTTGTGGGATGACTTGTTCTAGATTAACCCCTAAGTACTCTGAAAATGGAGATTATGCTCTAGATCTAACTTGAATTTTATCCATGCAATAATGCCTGAATGAAGCAAGTCAAAGCATGGCACTTTAGATTTGTAATCATCATTGGTTACTTCCTAAACTAGTGTGATTATAGAAAGCCTTTTATTCTCTCAAGAATACCATTTATGACATCCTGTAAAGCTGGCAGCATCCTAAATTTAGGATGGGGATGTGGGCTCTTTTTTGGGGCACAGCTCTTTGGTTCTGAATTCTAAAGTCTGAACCAGCCCTTTTCTTTTGGAAAGGGTTTGAGTTTTAGGAGACATATTAGATGGCAGTAAAGCTGTATGTGTGATTGGTGGCGTTTGCCTTTGTCTGCTAATCTAGTTCCTGTTGTTGGAGGAGGTACCTCACTTATATATGTCCTGAAGTGTCCTGAGTTGTTAATCACAACAATGACCAACCATCTACTGGTGGTTTAAAGTTATAGCTCCTGGGCATGTTGAACTCTTCTTCCCATCCGTTCTTTATTATCTTCGTATCTTAGAAGATAACCATCCCTTGCTGACTTTACTAATATAGTGTAAGAATTTGTGTACTATATTGAGTTAGGGGAAAAACTGTATCTGTCAGTAATGTTGAAGAGACTCCTGACTTTTCTTTTTCAGGATGCGTTACAGAAGTTAATTGAAATATTAAACTTAAGTGGGGCTGCTGCTTGCCGGGATGCTTGTCACCCTGCCAAACACCGGAACACAACCGCAGTGCTGGGCTGCTTAGCAGAGAAGTTAGCAGGTAAAGCCCTGGGCTTCTTCTGAAAGCTTGCCTTGGGCTCACTGAGGCACTTCCTGCTTTTGCATCCATGATGCAGACTAGTCCAGAAAGGTTTTCTTAGAGCTTGAATAAAGTTCTGCGTTGAGGGGGGACCTTGTGTGACAATCTACTTCTTAAAGAAAATGTTGGATGCTCACTAGCTTGGGTCTGAATGAGCCATTCACAATCCCAGATACTTAGATCAAATGCTTCTGATACATGGTTAGCGACTGTGGATCAGTGTTTGTTCATGGTATTGCCCTGGCACTGGTAATCTGGGTTCTCTGCTGTGTGTGGATTACTGAGAACATGGAGTTCTTCAGTCAGTATGCAGGAGTATCAAATTAGTAGTCGTGGGGGCTGTATAGAAACAAAAAAAGGTGCTGTATCTGCTAAACATGTATTGCTCTGTTGTAGCGTGCTGAAAAGATTCTCTTTTTTGTATTACTTAAAAGAAAACTGAGGTTCTGTTTTAAGGTAACTTTTTGTATATAACTTTTTATTCCCTGTTATTCCCCCTGCTGGAAACTGATGAGTACGTTTCCTTTCTGATGATGGTTTGGTTTGTACCTATTTTTTTTTTGCTCCTTTTCTGAAAGCAAATAAGAAAAGGAGGAAAAAGTGATTGTCTGGTATCCCCTAATAGTTATTAAAAATAATTTAAATATTTCTGTAAAAACAGAAAGGTAAAGAACAAGGACAGGAAGATTTTTGTACTATAATTTTTCTACCCTTTTAGACAAAGTCAGTGAGGTGCTGTGTCCACTTTCATCTTAGTGGACATGTCTGATTGTATAAGTTCAGGCAGCAAATATGTTACTGCCATGTCTGAACCCACTGCAATCTGTTAAGAGTTCATAGAAGCCAGAGTTTTATGCCTTTTTATCTGTCTTGATCAAGCAGGCAGTATTTCAGGGCTTTTTTTTTTTTTTTTTTGATTCACTGCTTGCCATAGTGCTGCTGCAAATTGTATAAGTAACTATCTATTAGGTTGTATTAGATGCTCAGTTCTGCTTAATTTGGGCTACTGATAAATGGAACTGGACTCTGGAAGTAAAGGGGAGCCAGACTCTTCTCAAAAGTAGTGACCATAAAAATGCTAAGTGGAGGCTGGTGGAGCCTTCAAAATCTCAGAAGTGTGGCTAGAACTCTGTACCTATTTACAGCAGGTAAACTGAATGTTTGTCACTTGCCTGTAACTGTGTAATTATTGAATGTATAGCAAATACTTGACTGGGTACAATGATCACTGGTCTGATTATAGCTCTGCTTTTCTGCGAAGGTCTTAAATGTTCTTTAATTTGTTGCCTTGTGTTTAAAACATCTATGCAAAGATGATTATGGTGATGGATTTAATTTTTAATGTTCTTGTAGGTCCTGCAAGCATAGGCTTACTCAGCCCAGGCATATTGGAATATTTACTTCACAGCTTGGTAAGTGCCTTTGATCTTTTTGTTTGTATCCATACATATCAATTATAATGCAATTTTTAATTGTGAAAAGTTAGTCATGTTTTGTAAATATTGGTAACATATGTTGTAGAAAGCTGAGATTCTAGAGAGACTGGGGGATCTCCATCCTTGGAGATCATCAGGAGTCAATAGGATATGGCACTGAGCAGCCTGATTTACTCAAACCAGCTCTCTCTGGGCAGGTGGACTAGAGAAGCTTTGGAGGTCCCTTTCAGGCTAAAGCATTCTGTCACAGACTAACAGCTTTTCCTATCCATCTGTTCTGGGTATTTATTAAATAACTTTTCTTACTGCCCACGTTTAGAACTTCCAGTCCCATCCTACAGTGATGCTTTTTGCACTAATAGCGCTGGAGAAGTTTGCACAAACAAGTAAGTATTAGCCTTCTCTTTACAATCATACTATGGTTTCTGCTGCACAATTGTCACTTGCTTCACCTGATAGCACTTGTAAGCATGAGAGACTCAATTGGTGGAAACACAGATATAGAAGAGAAATGTTTGTCCACTTACAGGCAAAAAGAAATATTTATTGCTTAAATGACATCCCTTTACCCCTCAAAACCCTTGCGATGTTTCCTGAAACTCAGTGCAGTTATTCCCAGTTAGAAATTGCTGTAAAAGGACTTATGACATGAGGCCTTTGTCAGTGAAAATTAGATGAACAGCTGTGATTAGGTCTTTGCAGGCAGGAAAAAATGTTTATTGCTTTAATGCTGCTCTCACCTGCAAACCCTTAGGAGCTTTTCTGAAATTTAGGACTTCTCAGCTTAGAAATACCTACATAAAGACCTATGAGTGAGACCTTTGCCACTTGAAAAGAAATAAATGTGTATTAGAGAGGTGGAGAACAGCCGTGAACTAACAGTCCCTTGATGATGCAGCTCTGTGCTGAGAAGTTGTGTATTTAAGTGTTAATGTCATAGCTACTTGGGGAAAGAATTTCATGGTGTTTGTTATACTGAGGTTTAAAGAGGTGATGGGGTGTGGGGAGTTCTGATGCATTTGTAGAATGATGCTATTTTTGACTAAACTTATCCCTAGTTTATAGCAAGTATTCTTTTTTGCTCTAAAATTGCAGGTGAAAATAAAATGACAGTTTCTGAATCGTGCATTAGTGACCAACTGATCTTGCTGGAGAAGTGGACAGATAATCCAGACTATTTAAAACGCCAGGTTGGATTCTGTGCACAGTGGAGTTTAGACAACCTGTGTAGGTATAACAAAGGGATAGATAACTTTTAGTAGTAATGACTTCTCCAGAGTGATGGAGGACGCTTTGTGTTTGTTTTGTGTAAGCACTTAGTGTAAATGTACCTGACTGCATTTGTAATTGCTGTCCTTTGCAGTGTTGGGGGGAAGCATATAAACGCGGTGTAATTGCATGGAAAGGAAATTTTGGCAAGGAAAATGTTTGTGGAAGGAAGTGGTTTACACTCTGCAAGTTGGAGCTCAATGAGAGCTCTTCTTTGCACAGTTTCCTGTAATCTATGCTTCAGGAGATGTGCTGAGTAATAGTGCAGCTCTGTCTCTCTGTGCAACAACTGACATGTTGGTCATGGTGACAGTCGCTATTGTGATCATACTCCAGCACTGCACAGTCTCAAAAGAACTGTTAGTCTTTTTAAAATATACATACAGTTCAGTGATCAAAAGTGAAAAGTGTGACAAAGCACTTCACTAGATCTGTTCTTTTGGATGACTAACAATCAGCCAATTCGCTTCTTTAGTTGTGATTTTGAGCGTGCAGCAGCTCTAAGAAACTTGTCATTTCAAAGGTCTTTTAGATAATTTGGGGTAAAAGGTCTTGTTGGGCTTTATGGGGCCCTAGGCAGCTTATGGAAGGCCAATGTCAATTGTGTTTAGTAAAAATTTCTATAGTTGTTGTAGCAAGTCTGGGATATATGAAGAGTCCTAAGGTGAGACTCAGCTGAAGCTCACCACCTCCCTGAAAATGAGAGGGTAAAAAACTTCAAATCCTTGTTTTCCCATTCTTCCCCATCCCCAAAATCTTTTCCACTGTGATGAATCAGAAAAACTCTGCATGACTGAATATACAAAAGCAATGGGTAAATCCTGAAACAGTGGCTTCTTGGTGTGAAGTTGGGTGCCTTACGTTTGCCTGTGCATTTCCTGAAAGTAGTAATTAGCTTGTAGGAGCTCTACTCAGTTCTCATGTTTAGAAGATGGTGAACTCAGTGTATTGGAAGTGATCCTGTTTTCTTTCGGGCAAAATGTCAATACTTTGTTCAGTTATGCCAAAAACGAACTGGATCCTAGAGAGATTGATTGTCACTGTGTGAAATGTTGAAAATAGTTTTGCTGCAGCAGCAATTATAAAACTGGTGCTATTTTGCAGTTTTAAAAGAAGGCAGGCAGTTTACATATGAGAAGGTTGACTTGACCAACATTAGGGCTATGCTGAACAGCAACGATGTCAGTGAATACCTGAAGATCTCACCACATGGATTAGAGGTAGGATATTGCTTCATGATTTCAGCCTATAAAAGGAGTCTGAAGGAGGCAAATTCTAACAACATGTTTGCTACTCTCTCCTGTGATTTCCTAGAACGAATCAGTTCTCTGCCAGCTTTGTACAGAAAATTTCCTTTGTCAGTGGGTTGTAACATCACTACACTGATCTCAGTTGTAGAAATGTTCACACTGAAGTGACACCTATATCTGCCTCGAAACTTCAGGAAAATGAGGAAGATGCTTAAGCTGGGTTTTCACTCATTTTGACTAAAATTGTTCACACAGTATAATTCCTATTTGTTTGTCCTGTCTAGTCTTGAAAAGCCCATAGCAGTAGGATTTTTGTCTCAGCTGCTCTGTTGTTTTTTTTTTTCTACCTCTGTTTACTTTTTTCAAAAAATTTGACTACTTACACATGAGTTTCCATGAATTAACACTGAATACCTCTGTCCTTCATACCAGAAGTCAGCTAACAGCCAGTAACGTAGGTCTTCCTATCTTTGTTGTCTTAGATTTTAAATCTTTAAACTGACTTTGACAGCTTTCTACTGTATTTTTTTTTTTTCCTCTGTGGTTTACCACTAAACAATTTTCAGTCTTGCCTACTCACTATTTTGTGTGACAATTATTGCTATAAAGACAGGTAATTTTCTGTCTGAAGTGCTTCTAAAATTACATTGGTATATTCTTGCATGCAAGAAACTCGATCCAGGAAAGAAAGGGGCTTGTTTGAATGCTAATTTTGTAGAAACTTAATTTTGATTTTGGTTTTGGTAGGCTCGATGTGATGCGTCATCCTTTGAAAGTGTTAGATGTACGTTCTGCGTCGACTCTGGAGTATGGTACTATGAAGTTACAGTCATTACTTCGGGAGTGATGCAGATAGGATGGGCTACCAAAGACAGCAAATTTCTCAACCATGTGAGTACATCTACTGTTATCTAGCTGAAGATGTAATTTCAGTATTTTTCTACTTAACAACATTTATAAAAATAGCTCTGGTTATCCTGTGCTAGTACCTGAGCACATGTGTGTTCCCTTTATTTTTTCTGTGCTTTTGTGAAGCTATTTTTGCTGAACTTCATGACACAAGCAAAGACCGTATTGTCCTTGTTCAGTCTGGCACTGTTCACACACGTCTTGTGTAGCTGCTAGCAGTTACAGCTTCTTACCTACTTGCTGCTGTCTGGAAGCTACAACAAAATTATTTCTTACTTGTGGCTTAGTCTGTTCTTGCAAATGTAGACAGCAGCGGTTACTGTCTGTTTTTTGAAGTAATTGCTCAGTAGGAACATGCAGATGATCGTGCACTCTTTTGCACAGGTCACCAAGCAGCTGTTTCATTGCTTTCTTTAACGGACTTCCCAATTCAATTAACTTTCACAAGGGAAATAATTATTTAAAGTCACTCTAGGATAGCATAATATCATTTGATCTACTGTTGTGGCTTGGCTATGCAACAGTTTTTTTAATTATAAATAAGATCTTACAAAAAGATTAAACCTTATTGCCTTTATTCTGATAATATAGAATAAGTACACAGTCCTATTTTATAGCTTGCTTTGCTCTTACTCTCATCCAGGTAACTTAGTATCTTATTCTTATTTCTAAGTAGTATTCTTCTTCCTACTATTTAACTTTTTGAAGTTTGTACTTCCTAGCATTAAAGCAAAATGTGCTGTATACATGTGAAGTCCAAACCTATACCCAAAGAATAATGTCAAGGTTATCAGAGCTGTAACTAGACTTCTTTCTTCTTAAATCCTCACCTTAATTTATTAGGGCTGTTGTAAATGCAGCATGCTGTAGCATACTTTGCTTCAACGTTTCCATAATCCTAAGAAAGCATACTGATTAGTACCCAAAAAGTTTGGCTGCATCAGGTTAGAGAAGACTCTATCAGCCTTCCAAATTTAGCACAAAAGATGTGTATGGCCTAGCCTACCACCACTGACCAGAATGGAAATGGGATTTTACTTTAACACTTCTGGCTGAGCTTGAGTAAGAAATGTACCTGTAGCTCTTCTTTACTGTTGTAATTGCATGGTGTCCTGTTCCTACTGGGAATTTAATTTAGCAGAATTGTACATATCTGTATATTTAGTGTAGAGATAAGCAGTGAAAACTGCTCATTTCTGATTATTATAAAAAAATGTATTCTGCAGCCGAGTGAAATTCAGAAGCTATTATGAAGACAGGCCAAATACAGATGTATTTATACATGTGAGTAAATATTGATGGTAGGAAGTTTGAGGGAAGTACATCAAGGAGATCAAACGAACAGCAGTAGCAAGAAACCCAACAGGAACAGGGAAGTAGCTTTTCTCACCATTTATCTTAAATCTTCCTTAAACTTCTTGCTCTGTTTCTTCTAATTATTCATGTAAATAGAATTGGCCTCTGCTGCTGTATAACGTGCATGTCTGTGTCACATCCAAAATCCAGTCCAACGTTTCTAGCATGGAATTGCAAGTGCAATTTACGTTTAAAACAAACAAAACAAAGAAACAAACATAGCACATGCACACCCCTTCCCCACCCCCTCCCAAAAAAGCTACAAAACCACAAGTAAACAAAAACAGTGCACAGGCATTGCAGATGTTAGTTGTAATGGCAACTGTTTGAAATAAAAGGCCATGTGTCTGCCTTTAGACTAAGAGGCTTAAAAGATTTTTCCCACTTACTGCTAAGGCATTTGGTGTATCTGCATTTTTCTGCCTGTGCTTCCTGTACAAGGTATGAAATGGGAGATGTCACAGGTCTGAGCAGGATGATTTTTCTGTTGCTGCAATTGTGTTGCTGGTGGCTAAATGCTACTGTTATTTCAGTTCATCAACTTACCTAACTGAAACACAAAGGGTATTATCTGTTGGGTGTGTCAAACAGTCATCAGAGTAGCCATATGCTCTTTATTTACAGCATCTGTAACAAAAGGACTAGTCCTAAATATGACATTAAACACCCATTAGCTGGGCTTAGCTATAATTTGGGACATGGGAGGCTTGTGTAATCAGATGCTGTCTAGTACTTGCACTCCAGACCAACCATGCTGAGCAAGAGGAAATTATCTTCTTCCTTAATGCTTTTGCATTTCACCTTCGGGCTCTGCTACGTGACAGATTCTCCTCCAGCTCTGAAACTTTTTAGTTTTGCATTTGTCTTAAACCTTGGGATGATTGCTTCATAAGCTTTTCAACAAATTGAGAGAGGATGGCAATGAGAGGAACACGATATGCAACAAGTACAGTAAAGGGACTATGGGTTTGTTCTCTTTCTGTGTACTGTGTGTTCTGGTGGTGCTTGGATATCTTGTGGGAGAAGGTATTACAACTCTGATCCCGGGACTTTAACATCAGAGAGCGGTTACGCTGCTGTGCTGACTTTTTAAGATGCAAAAAGCTATTTAGTTACTAGCCTTCTGATTTTAAAATATTGTAACATGTAGGAGTGATTTGAGCACACACAGAATGAAGAACCTATATAGGAGACAATAACACAATATACACTTTTCTCCCTCTCAACAAATTCCTTTTGGTGTGAAAATGAAGCTAAGACTAGTTTTAAAAGAATTGTCTTTGTGGGGATGGGAGAAACCTTTCTGCTCTTGGATTATGGTTCAGCTGAGTCAAAGTAAACCTTAGCCCTTCTGTGTGAGGAACAGCTGCAGACTGAAATACTTTATTCTTTTTCTAAAGGAAGGTTATGGCATTGGGGACGATGAATACTCCTGTGCATATGATGGCTGCCGGCAGCTGATTTGGTATAATGCCAGAAGTAAACCACATTCACATCCCTGTTGGAAAGAAGGTATTCAGTCCAACTTCTGCTGTTTACCCCAACCAGATTTCTGCACAGGACTATTTTTCCTTTTGCAGGTGTCTAGAAAACAGTTTGTGAGGGGGTGCGAACAGGGCACTGCCTAATCCCAATGGTACTAAAGGTTTGATAATTATTGTGCCCTTACTTGTATTTGCATTTTTGTAAACTTATTTACATTGTATTAAATGTACAAAAAGGGCACTGCACTCTTTTTTTGCAGTCTGCGTGAAGAGATTCTTGTTGCTTTCCTGTGAAAATAAATGCTTTTTCTTTTCACAGGCAGAGTACAAATCATTGCACCAATGAATGTTGCTGGACACTTTATCATAACACTTATTCTTAGATGTTTGTAAACCTACAAACAGGGTTGAAATGTTCCTTTCTGGGATGAAAAAGTTATTTTAGAGAAGTGGAAAAAAAAAAACAATCTAAGTCAGAGATCAAGGCTAAGGGGAAGTTGTACTATCTTGGATAACTAATTGGACAGCAAAATTCTGTTCTTGATCCCAGCTTTGAAATCTTGGTTGGCATCTGTGCATGCCATGCTTCTGTGAACTGCTCTGGTTTCTTAAGATTTTAAAAATTTCTCCCAAGGATGGCTAAATTAAAACTTCTCTTAAAAATAAGCACGTGCACAAGAATGTTAGAAACTTGAACTTTGGCAAGTGCGTGTTCTGAGGAATCTTCAGTAGTGTAAAACAGCCAAGAAGAGACAAAGTGCATTTTTTTTTATGGCTTTGGCATATACTCTGCAATAGTTCTACAACTAAGTAGTATCAGTGCCCTGGTGATTAATTTTTATTTTTTTTTTTGTGGTTTTCTCCTTTTTTGTTTTTCTTCCATTACTGTCCATATCAATATTTCTTCCTTTACGCTTTTGCAAACTTCCTTTTAGGTGAGAGCTCATAGTGAGCTATGTGTTACTTAATAACTGTTTCAGCTCTTGGTGTTTAACAAAAGTAAAATCTTTAAATTGCCTTTGTTTTGCATGTAAGGAGACACAATAGGATTTCTACTAGACTTGCAAGAAAAGCAAATGATCTTCTATTTAAATGGAAACCAGCTTCCTGCTGAGAAGCAAGTATTTTCATCTGCTGTGTAAGTATGTGCTCATTTGGAAAGACAGTGACCTGCATAGATTATGGTTTTAATTACACAAAGTGTTTCCAATTTGAGTTGTAAATTCATATTTGCTTATCTGAAACCATCATTAAGCAGGTTGCCCATCTGAAAGTTGTTAGAAATCAGTGAGAAGGATGTAATTTTACAGGTGGATTTCAGGGTTCAAAAATAAATACTTTGGATCTTGGGGGTCAGACTCAATGATCTCTGGAGGTCCCTTCCAACCCCTAACATTCTGTGATTCTGTGACTTGCCACACAGGTAGGTTCAGCTTGATGGTTTTTACTGTTAAACTAGCACAGCACTGAAAGACAGTAAAGCTATAGCAAAGATGAACAAATTTCTAATAGTGCTTGAGGATTTTTTGTTTTGTTTTGTTTTAAAAAGCAAAGCCTCAGGCCTGTAAATGCTGAAGGGTGCATATTAACTTTCTGCTTCAATGGGGCCAGTTCCTGTAGTAGCATATTGAATGTTCATGGAAGGACATCTCTTGGGTAGCATTATAGAAGGGTGTTAGGCTTGTTGTGCCAGCTCTGTTAAAATTAGCATGTGGCTAATTCCTCTGACTGTCAGGGAAAAGTTCAGCCTTTTAGTTCTGAAAAGGAGCTGGTGTGATACATGAGAGAGGAGCTCTGCACTTCAATTAAACATGGTAGTACCTTGTAAATGAATACTACTATACTAATAATTTCGTTCATATTTTCTCCTCAAAATGAAATTCAAGATGCAATCAAAAGAGTAGTTCAAAGTGTTGCAGAGTGTCTTGTCCATTGAGCTCACAGTACTCTCTTCTTTGTGTGCACTATGTAATTTATATACTCAACAGATTCTGTTACTTGGTTAGAATTTGGGGTCAACTTGGGTCCTTTTCAGTGAATAAAACTGAAAGAGGTGATAGCTGTAGTGTTTTTACAAGGTGTGTGTGTGGCTTTGAAGAAGACAGCTGTCCTGAGGTAATTTTGTAGGGACAAGGAGCAACAGATGGGTGCTGGGCTAAGAGAACTCAGACCTGGATTCATCCTGCATGTGTCCCTCACAGCAAGCATACAAAAGCTGA
>NW_008580794.1:5191-6378 GCF_000691845.1 Merops nubicus | reverse complement strand
CTGCTGAACTGAGGCAGCAGGAGCATGGACATGGAGGTCACCCTTGCAGTTGGTACTGCTCCTCAGCTATGCTAAACAGCAGTTGTTTGGAAGAAAAATACTTTCTCCAGTGCTGAAGGAGATATCTGAGCTGATGAGTGTAAGGAAGATCATGTTGTGGGCTGTTTAGATGTATGTAGCTCCTCTTAGTGTGACTAGAAGTGTGACTAACCCTAGTAGGCAGCCTCTATTGGCTGACTCAGTAACAAATTCAGATAAACCTTAATAGTAAATTCAGAAGTTGAGGACTAAACAAGGTATGTGCAGCTGAAATGGAATTTGTTAGAGATTTTTCTCCCAGCTAGCTGTAGAATGCTTCTGTTGAAGGAACTTGTCTCTGTTTCAGACTGTGTTTTTGTCTGGTAATATCAGTAATGTGTCTGGAAAGCTCTGTTTGCCTTTTTAAGTCATTCTAAAATATCTGTTCTTCATTATATTGCAGATCTGGCTTTTTTGCTGCAGCTAGTTTCATGTCCTATCAACAATGTGAGTTCAACTTTGGGGCAAAACCTTTCAAGTACCCACCATCAATGAAGTTTAGTACCTTTAATGATTATGCATTTCTGACAGCAGAAGAGAAAATAATTTTGCCCAGGTAATTCTCCTGTCTGGTTTGAGTAAGTCTGCATATAGAGAAATAAAATGCTTTGCTGCTGAGTTGCATAGTCTTACGTTGTACTTAGCAAAGTTATCTTTTATGGGGTCCCAGCTTCATGGAGGTCTCTTTCAGTAAAGGATGAGACCATAGCCTCTAGTGCAACTAACCACAATCCATTAAAGTTTTTTTAATTTTAATTTAGTCTTAAGCTAAATTAAAATTAGCTGGTGCAGCACAGTAAACTGTTATAAGTAAAAGTGCCTCCTGCCATCTAAGAATGATTGGGTTGGTTGAAGAGGTATAGTTAATTAAAAAAAGATGTCTTACTTAAAATTGACCTAATTTGTGATATTGGCAGCATAGAGGTGCTGAATGATTTTAAGACTTGGAGTTGTCCTCCTTTTCTGATTCAGTTGAAAACTTCCTCATTTGTCAATGATAGTACTGATGAAGGTTATGCAAATTTAGATGTGCTTTCCCACCTAAATATAAATCAGGCCAGAGAGAAACAGAGTACCAGTGGGACCAGTGGCTTCTTATGAGGGGAAAG
>NW_008580794.1:0-5160 GCF_000691845.1 Merops nubicus | reverse complement strand
GGAAAGCTGCCTGGCAAAAAAGGCCCTTGGAGTTCTGGTGGGCAGCTGGCTGAATATAAGCCAGCATGTGCATGGGTGGCCAGGAAACACCCTGGCCTGGATCAAAAAGTGTGGTCAGCAGGAGTAGGGAAGTGTTTGTGCCCCTGTACTGGGCAATGCAGAGACCGCAGCTTGAGCACTGGGGTCAGGTTTGGGCACCACAGGATCAGAAAGACCTTGAGGGGCTGGAGCGGGTCCAGAGAAGGGCAACAAAGATAGGGAGGGCTCTGGGGAACATGGCTTGTGAAGAGTGGCTGAGGGACCTGGGGGTGTTTAGTCTGGAGAAGAGGAGGCTGAGGGGAGACCTTGCACTCTACAACTCCCCGAAGGAATGTTGGAGTGGGGTGAGGATTGGTCTCTGCTCCCAGGTAACCAGCGACAGGACAAGAGAAAATGGGCATCAGTTGTACTGGGGAGGTTTTGATTGATCATTAGACAGAATTTCTTTCCTGCCAGAGTGGTGAGGCATTGGCCCAGGCTACCCAGGGAGGTGGTGGAGTCACCATCCCTGGAAGGGTTCAAAAAACATGTGGACATGGTACTTCAGGACCTTGTTTAGTGGCCGTGGTAGTGTTGGGTTGACAGTTGGACTTGATGATCTCGGAGGCCTTTTCCAACCTTAATGATTCTATGATTCTAATAAAATAACTAAGTGGAACATAACCAGCAGCAGTACACAGTGCAGCCTGGGGTGTAGCATGCCCCAGATCTGCCACTTTGTCCAAAGACGGCCCTTAAGTTTTGCTGATGCGTGTGGTAGAAATAATCTTTTGTTTCATCTCATTAAGTGGGGGTTGATGGAGATGGGTACCCCATACAGTAATAAAATTCAGAGACTGGTTTTGAGGCTGCCCTACAGCCTGAACGGTTTGGAAAGGATAAGACAATCCTAAATTCAAAGATAGCATTGATCTTAGAAGTGATAGAGGAGGTAAACAGGCAAGGGCTTCAGTTGGACCCCAATTATCCACCATGAGACTTAAAATAAACTTGTGTAGAGTTGTGCTGAATTTAATGCATCTAGTGTGCCTGCCACTGATAGGTGTGTTCCAAATCTGAAATGTCTTACTTCATCAGATGGGGGATTTTTACCTCCCCTTTCACAGTTGCCATACTGGGCATACTGATTTTATTTTCAACTTTTTGTTCTTTTAGCCTGTTACAGCATTTCTGAATTTCGTTGTTTGGTTTATGTGGTTTATTTGTTTGGAGGTTTTTTGGGTGGTGGTTTTTTTTTTTTTTTTTTAATATCTCTTAAAAGTACACAGATACTAGAGAAGAAATTTTTTTGAAGTGTTTAGCTGTGGGAGATAGAAGGTTTGTAATCTAACACCCCATTTGTCCCCTTCTGATGTACCAGAGTAGGGAGTCGAAGATGTTCTGAACACCCTTGGGTGCGTTAAGTGTCTTTTTGTGGGGAGTTACAATCGATTTTTATCAGCAGTAGTGTCAAGTAGCAGTGCAAGTGTGGAGTAGTTACAAATCTATAACGTGGAGTCCAACTAATGTGTGTGATGGGTCTCTTTTTCTTCAGACACAGGCGCCTGGCTTTGTTGAAGCAAGTGAGTATCAGAGAGAACTGCTGCACCCTTTGCTGTGATGAGGTAGCAGACACAGAACTCAGGCCCTGTGGACACAGGTAAAAACCTTAAACCCAACCCAAACCAAAGCCAAAGTAACAGGAAAATGAGTGTGTCTGATGTTCAGCTTAGGTGAGACCAGGTCCATGCTTACCTTCAATCAAGACCCAGCATAAAGGAAGTAACCCCTCCTTTTCAGGGTGTGACAGACAATTAAGCACAGTCTTCCCACTGTTCTGCTCACCTGAGACCTGAGCAGATTTCATCCCTAATTGTGTGTTTGGGGCTGAGGAAGTACTGTGGCAACGAAGTTGTAATTCCCTGATATCAAAGGTTTTACTGCTGAGCACTTGTTTAGTACCGGTGCTGTGAAACCCAGATATGTGAGGAGAGCAGAAAATTCATTATATACTCAAATACTCTTCAAAAGTGTAACAAATGGATTGTCTGAAGTAACAAATTCAATTAAATGCTAAAAATGGACCTTCCTGCATTTAAGGACATTTATTAATTCCCGCACTAGGAATTGAACACTGTTAAGTCCATTTCCTCAGTGTGTGTAGAGCACTTCTGGAAGCAGTCTTGCCATGGGTCTAGATACTAGAAAGTTAAATGAGATGTGGCCAGTGTGCCTCAACCAGAAGTGGGGACTGGGGCTGCTGTTCTCCAGACCAGAAAAATGTTTCTGGCAGGCTGATGAAACTGCTTAGTGATTGTGTTTTGTTGTGTCATTTTTTGTTCTGTAAATGCAAGCTTTAACTGATTTGGGGCTGCTTTTTTTTTTTTTTTTTTTTTTCCCCCCTCTCCTTCAGTGACCTGTGCATGGAGTGTGCCTTGCAACTGGAGACCTGCCCTTTGTGTCGACAGGAAATACAAACCCGAGTCAGACGGATCTCTCACATTTCATGACACGTGGAGAAAAACCACAGACTTGTTTTTACTGAACTCCAACCAATACTGAAAGGAGAAAGCATCTCTAACCAACCCTTACGCACATAGAACCATAGCCATGGCCAGATCTCATGCTAAACTGTAACGTGTTTATCTTAAAAATGAAATCTTTCATAAGCTATTTCAAGTTGCCAACTATGGGGACTGGCTTCAACAGGAAGGAGAGCTTGTAGGTCAATGAGCTCTGGCTGTTGGTTCCTCTGAGCAAGACCATAGGAGAGCATGTCTGTTCCTCACTCTTCTCACGTGTTGCAAGTGCTGAAAAAATTTGCACTGGAAGTACACATACAATGCATTTTAGAAGAGAAAAGAAATGTCTCTGAAACAGGGCTGTTCTATCTTGTGCTCAAAAGTCTCTATTTTTGGCAGAAGTCAGTACTAAAAAAGAGAACACCAATGTTTTCCTGTTCAATGTAGCCTCTTCCTGGTCAGAGACTCCATATTTCCCAGCGGATATTGAACTGCTCAAAGACTTAATCTGTACACAGACTGATTTGAAAGGACAGTTTGGAAACTGTAGAGAAACTCACATGTTTTAATAACTTGGTGATTCCAAAGAATGTTCTGATTTGTTTTTAAACGTTAAAAGATTGGTGGTATTTTCAAGTACATAATGTTTCTGATGCTTTTAACTTAAGTACCCACATTTTTTTGTGAGGATATAATTTTCAGGAGGTATTCTTAACTAATTATAATGCCGACTGGAATTAATTTGATATTCTGGATATTTTTTAAGGTATCATTCAACATCTTTTTTTAATCAATGTTGGTTTTGAAAGTTATGTTCACTTTGGAAATATTGAGCTATCTTAAAAGATTGGAGAATTTTGGGCCAGTTTATTTAAAAAAAAAAAAAATCTATTTGGATAGCAAGTTTGGTCGTATTCTGTAAGTCTAAAAATGCACCTTGCTTGCCACGTGTCAGTCCTCCTCTGAGCAGGTTTGGGGCCACACCTTGTATTTTTGGTGGGGATCATACAGTGGGAATATCGGCTGTAGTTTAATGACACATTTGTGACATCTACGTTTAGGAGGCATTTCAGCAGGCAGCTTTTGACTGTTTTACTAGGTTTCTACAAGGAATTGGGGTTCACAGCTGGTGTCAGTGAAGTAGCACAAAAATTCTTGGAGCAATGCTTATTTTGCATCAACTGAGGATATGACTCAGTCTCTTCCAAGACTTGCACAGGTTGCTTTTTTAAATTCTCCATCTATATTAGTAGAACTTTACTAATTCACACACAACTTACACTAAAAGTGTCTCATGTGTTGGCAATGATTCAACAGCAGAGGCTGTTGTAGTGAATTCTCATGCTGCAGTGTATCTTATTTTAAAAATAGTTTCTTTATTGTACTGTCAAGTATGAACAAAGCAGAGCTGAGGCTGCTTCTTCGTGCTGACCTGAACAGGAGCTGAGAGCTCTGCACACAAGTCCCAGAATCAACTCTCTATCAACTCCTTTCACCTTCCGCCTTTGCCAACTCAAGGGTGCTGAATTTCATTCAGAGATGATTTAAAAAAAAAAAAAAGTCTTCATTGAACCTCTGGAGTACAATGTGTGAATTAGGAAAGCGTTGTCCATCATGTCCTTGCTGACTTTTTTCCAAATACAGACTGAACCCAAGACTGGTCAGTCGTCTTGCTAAGATGTGAATTCTCTTCTGCCTCGGGTGCCGGTTTGGATTGAGGTAAGACTGGCCAGCCAGTCTGTGCCATAGGGACCTCGCTTCCTCACTGACTGTCCTTGGTGATGCTTTGCTGCAATGCATGTTGCCAGTTGCCGAGTCCCTTCCTGCTCGGTGCTGAAAGAGCAAAGCTGTGAACATCATCATCACTGCCACGAGGATCTTAGGGTTTCAGAATGACTTGAAATGCTTCCAAATGCAATGGTAGGTTTTTATCTGAGGTACAAAGATACAAACCATACTTTAGGAAAGAAGTGGGACAGAACCTTTTTGAACTCTGCCTTAACAGATTCTAGGAACTTCAGGGCTTTGATTTCCCTGGCCAGGATTCACTGAGGTAAAATTTTCAGAAGTGCCTAGGACTCCTCACTTATATCAACTGCTGTTGTATGAGAATAAGCTCTGAAAGCCCAGGTCCACACTGGCTTCTACGTGTCTGGTGTCCCCTAGAACTGGAGGTGACCTAAGAGCCTTGCTGCCTTTGTGGATGTGGGACTAAGTGCCTGCATTCTTTGTTGAAATGATGTGAATGCTGTGGAAAATTTTGCCCTAGGCAGTCTTCCATTCAGCTGGTGGTGGGCAGAGAAAGCCAGCAGTGCTGGAGGAGGAGGCTGCATTGCAGAGAACTGTCCAGTTCATCTCACGAAGGAAAGGCTGCACAATGCCACTGGCTTTCTGCTGAAACCTGCCCTAGGGACATATTTTAGAGCTCGATCCGCCATGACGAGCAGCGTCCCCCTTGGCCCCTCAAAGGCTCTGGGGAGGCGGAAGTTCTGCAGCTTCCTAGGAGGGACAATGAATTGTAGCCAAGTTGACCACTCAACAATAAACCAAGTCTTGAAGGGTTGTTGGTGTTTAATTATTTTGCTTCCGGTACGCGCTGGGGTGACGGAGGCGGTAGAAG
>NW_008580793.1:140801-144331 GCF_000691845.1 Merops nubicus | reverse complement strand
TATATATAAAAATCTATCATATCTAAGTATAATATATAACCATATATATACACAAGCAGTCAAAAGAAAGAGGGAACCTGCCTGCCTTGCCCAAGAGCAGACACATCACCCCCCAAAGGCAACTTTACCCCAGCATTTCACCCCTTTTTTTTTTTTCTTTTTCACCCTTAAAGACTTAGCTCTGGGAGTCCAGTGAACCTTTCAGAACCACAGCTCTCTTCCAAAAAGCAACCAGAAAAAGCTATTAGACCAAAAGTCATGATTCTTGTTATCAACATTTCAGCGTCTCACCATCTCACCCAAGGCTCAGGGTTCAGGAGCAGAACCCTCAGAGCACCCCCCCTATGGAATGGGGGGAACTGGTGCATAAGGAAAAGCCACCTCTCAACTTATCCAAGGCATCAATCATTGCAAATCCCAAATTGCCAGGCCAAGGCACAGCCCCAGCACCCCTCCCTTTGCCTCTCCCACCCATGCTGCAGAAGGCACTTTCGGGAGCTCTAAACTTACCCAAACCATTTTAAAAGGACTTTATTTGTTTGGGAAGTGTGGGAGGTGAAAGGTTTCTTTAAGCAGATTTAAAGTGAAAACCATTGTTCACTCAGTTCCTTTATCCACGACATGAGAACAAAATGATCTGATCTAAGCAAAACTTCTGGTTTCATAGCAACAACCAATATATATTTTTGGTAGGGAAATATAATGCAAATCAGTGCCTAGGTGCATAACTTGTGACTACTTTATTTCCTGTACTAAAGTCTGTAGAAACACTATTAAAATATAATTTAACTAAATGGCTTCCTGGAAAGTAATATTAAAAAAAAAAAAAAAAAAAACCAAAAAAACAAAAACCACTTTCTAGTTTAAAAGTCAAAAAATGCCAAAGTTAAGCTGCAAAAAAAACCCTAATAATGCTATTTAGCTCTTATGTAACTCTTTCCATGAGATATCAAGATAATTTTTGAGGAAAATAAGGTGGATTACCTTTCTTTCAGTGGTGGGAATTGAGAGCCAGACCCAAGGAAGTTGTCCTGTTGTAGCTCCAAGTGCTTGAGGATGTGGCAGAAACTTCAGGATCTTCTGGCATCTTCTGAGAAGAGACACAGCAGGTAAGAGAACAGCAGGAGAAACTTCTAGTAGTGCTGAAACAGCTGAGGAAGGGGCATTTCTTTTTCAGAAGTAATTTGGGTGTCTCAGTAATTTGGATGTCATTCAAGTCGTGTCTAACCCTGAGGTCTATAAACATGCTGTGAGTCCAACAAGGCTGTTAGGCACCTTCACGGGGACAAGGGGGCTGAGAAATGCAGCTTTGCTGCTCTCACACCCATGGCTTCCACAACATGCAGCCTGTGACACGCCACCCCACTCCACAGACACTGCCACCATGCCAGCCTTCCCCTGCCACCACTACCTAATGGCCAGTGCTCTTTGGAAAGCAAAAATAAACTTCCTGCAGGATCCAAAGAGTCTTTTATGTTGAAGGTTAGATGTCTACTACATTTTCTAGGTTGTTATGTAAAAGATGAACGGCAGCAGGGTTTTTCTGCTCTCCAAATTTGGGCTGAAAATACCAACAGTTCCTTATGCAGAGGGTTTTAACCTTGATCTTCAGGCACAATCCATCTTTGGATTCAGGTACATGCCATCAGCCAACCTTACAGACATGGTCTGCAGTCCTGCCAAGGACAGGTGGCTAAATTTTAGGGGAGCAGGAGAAACTGGACCGTGCTTTTCTGGGCAATTCATTAATAAGCTACTTCAACAACCCCAACGTCCCAATCAAAGCAAAATTTAACCAGTTCATATCTTGCCATTTCAAGATCTTAATCTTCTTCATTCTCTGCAAAATAATGAAAATGCTTCTCTTAGAGCAATCAAATCTATGAGTTTTCAGGGCTTTTTTTATGAGAAATCCCTCCCACAGGCTGCCACTCCTGGGGCTGCAGTAGATCCTCACAACCCCAGCAGAGTGTTTCGCTGCCCTTCCCTAAGAAAAAATGCTCCTGATGTTTAATCTAAACTCCCTGGCTGCCGTTTAAAGCTTTTATTTCTTTTACCATCCCTGATGAACAATAACAGAAACATTATCACATAATATAAAATATTAAACACCTGTTGTAAATACTAAATCATACACAAATACAACCTGGCAAAGATAATACTCAATACATTGTTTACGTTGCTACTGATTAATATTGGAGATTAAAATTAATACTCACATAATATAAACATCAACATGCTTTTAGCATGCAATTAAGCCAAACAATTTCATCAGCACAAAATGTTCTCAGCCTTGCAAAACAAGACACGCTCATGCCAAAGCAGGTCTGAAAATATCACTGAAATCAAATTCCAAATGCAAAACATTTGGATCATGAAAGAATTCTTTTTTTTCCACTTCAGAAAAGCTTTTTCCCAAACTGGAAGACCAGGGTTGCAGGCAGCCAGAAATCCCACCACGATGGGCAGATCCTCCTGTCTTCTCAACCTCAGTGTCCATCCTCTTCTTCATTGATACAACTGGGCCATGAGAGCCATTGGGATTTTTTTTCCTGAAAAAAAAGCCATTAGAAATGGGATGAGTAAATACAACTGTTGGATTTTAGGCATGTGGTGAGTCTTCCTTTGGCATGGCTCACTGCTGGTGAGGTCTCAGCTGGAGAGTACCAATGCAAGAGGTTGCAAACAAACTGGGCAGAGCCCAAAGGGGTGGAACAAAGACAATCAGAGATCAAGAAAACTCAGCTTGAGGTCTGAAGGAAATGGGGAAAGAAGTCTGAGGAAAGAACTCCAGACAGTCCTCAGAGGTATAAACACCCTCTGGAGACAGTTCCTCATGCCCATTGCAGGCAGGACAAGAAATGGTGAATTAAAGTGCAGCACATTGGGTCTAGACTTGAAGAAATCTTTCTAATGACAAGGTTAATTAAGCAGAAGTATAGATTAACTGGGAATCTTCATCACTGGAAATCTTTAAGAGCAAGTTAGACAAACATGTAGGAATGGTGCAGAACAGAGTGTCACCTTGGAACAGGCAACGTGTTAAGTGGTCATCTGTTTCCTCTGATTGCTCTTATCCTCTGCTTTCCATCTCCCCAGGAGTCGTCCAGCTGGATTTTAGCCACTTGGGACCTCAGAGGTGCATTAGCTCCTTGGCAAGCTCTCAGACACCAACCAGCACGAGTGGAGACCAAACTCAGGAGATCCCTACAGGGAAACCTCTTCCTGCTGTCCTTGGCAGGGGTGTCCCACTGTCCTGACAGAGCATCACTCAGTGCTCCAGCTGAAAAACCCATGGCCGGTGCCTCTGCAGGAAACAGGGCAAGATGCAAGGCAGAGGAGGCAAAATGTGGGTGTGCAATTGTAATTAGGTGACAGCACATGTCCTGGCAGATGCCTGCAGTGATAAAGTTTGCCATATGCTCCAGCTCCTATCCTAATCCTCCTCGGCTGACATCGTTCTGGAGCGTTTGAGAACATGCTCCAAGTCCCTCAGGTTTGCCCCGTCCTTCGTAAGTGTTGCCAAGTTC
>NW_008580793.1:69925-140770 GCF_000691845.1 Merops nubicus | reverse complement strand
GCCCTCCCCCTCTGGCATTCCTGCTCCATCCTCAAAGAGCAGGCAGCTTCTCCCAAATATCTTCAGAGGGCACTGCCTCCACAGTGGGGAGGTTGCCCTCCAGGGCCAGAAGACCTCTGGAGGTGTTGGCGCAGCCAGCACAGGGAGCAAACATCATCCTCTTCATCCTTCACCATCCAGAGAACTGGTGAATCAAATAGGATCCCAAACAAGACCCCAGTGAGATGGTGGATTTGGGTGGTGCCCAGGGCCTCCCAGCCATGACCTGGATCTCAGCACCCAGAAAGCCACCGGTACAAATTGTTCAGCAATTTAGGAGTGTTAGATCAGAGGGAAAGCAGGGGAAGAGAAATTGCCAACAGGGATTTTTCAAGAGCAAATTCCTGTCAATCCTTTCTACTCTTTGACAAGCAAAGCAGCCTGGCTGATGGAAGGAAGCTGTAGCTGTGACAGATTCTCACCCCAGGGAGGCTCCTGGCACCTTCTTGGCTGACAATTCTGCAAACAAACAAGGGAAACCTGATTCAGGTGAGGTTGTAAGGGAGGGGGACACAACAAGGGGGAGATAAACCTGTGCTCTGCAAGCTCCTGTCAGACACTCCCTGCCAGGCTGCAAAGGGATCTGAAGGGGCATCATGTCCCCATATGTTCAAAATTTGCATTAGGAGCCCAGATGATAGACTAAAGAGTATGTTACAAAGTGGGCTGTGAGGATGGCAAGGGAAGGCAGATAATTTGGGGAAAAAAAAACTTCATGGCATTTATTTTGAGTGAGCTAGACAAAATTCAGTAAGAACAGAGAAGAGCTGAGTTTTGAATGAATAACTGGTGCCCATATCCAAGCTGAGGAACAGCTTTAGTAGAGGTCTATAACCTCCCCAAACAGCTCAGGAGGTTGTGGTGGGATCCAGCTTGGGATGATGCTCAGGAGGGAAAGGGAAGGAGCAAGGGACACCCTTGGGTGCACCCATGGGAGGTGACAGGTCTCCTTGGGCATGGTGCTTCCACTTGCTGTGGTGTACCACAAGCTTCAGGATAATACAGATGAGCTGGAGCCAGTCCAGGGAAGAGCAACCAGACATGGTCTGGGAACAACAGCTGAGGCAGAAAGGATTAAAGAATCGGGGGCTGCAGACTTTTCCACCATCTGCTGTTTCACAAAAAAAAAAACCCAACACCAAGCTCAGGTTTTGTCTACTTTACCCAGAGACAGAGTGATAATTGGATACACTCAGCTGCATATTTTGCAATAAGCCTCACAACAGTGGCTCGCTCCTCAGAGCAGGTCTCTGCCCTGCAAAGGTCTCCTGGGCTGTGGTTTCCTCAAGCAGCACTTTCCCCAGTGCAACAGTACATGAACTATCATACATGCTGATGGTTCTCAGCTGCTTCTTAACTCCTGAAGCCCACAGAATTGCCAGAGATGCAATTCTTTTATTTCTATTAATTTTATAAAGTTCCTCTCTCCATATCTACGTGTAATTTTGCTGTACCTGTCCTGGAACAGCTGCAGACATTGTTCTTCCTTCAGTTGATGCTTTCCACCATGTTTTTGCAAAGTTCTTTTCCAGGTCACTTCTTTGGGGTAGCTTTTCTTCCCTCGGGTGGTTTCTCTGAGGTTGTTTCATTCCCAGCAGAGGTCTGGGCACCAGCCCTGAGGAAGCAGGATGGGTCCCTGTCACACAGGGGGGGCAGCACAGGCATGGTACCTATTGTTCTCCACATCCTCTGTGACCACGAGGAGGAAATCAGCTCTAACTGAAGCAAAGACAGACATCAATTAGGCAAATTCCTAGGAAAAACTTCCTGGCAGTAGTGTAGTGATGCATGGGAACAGACACTGCAGGCTGCTGAGGAAACAGCTGTAGTTTTAAGAAATGTCCTTATGGGATGTGCTCTCCTGTTACCAGCTCCTGCAATGTTGTCACCTCGTCCTCTGTGGTCCTGCTCCTCTCCCACACTGCTTTGCAGGGTTCCTCTCTCTTCCTACCCCATCACCTCACCTCTTCTGAGGGCCCTGCATCCCTCCTTCTCTGACAGCACCTCCCCCCGACCCTGGGGACCCACCACACTCAGCATCCCTCTAAGGGTTAAGATGCTGCTGCACCTTTCTGAAGGGCTGGGAGCAGGGCAGAGCCTTTTGCAAGGCAGCGGGGTGGATGGGGGGTGAGGGTGCAGGTTTTGCCTTCCCTCAAAACCAGCATTTGGCAGGGAAAGCCACGTGGGGGTATCTGCTACAAGCCCACCACTCTTGGCACTGCCTCTTCACCAGCAGCAGCAAAGGAACATGCTGACCAAGTCTGCTCTGGAGCCCAACCAAGCATCATCCACATGCAGGGGGTCCATGCTAACAGGAAAGCCACCTGTTATTCCCTTACCAAAGGCCAAAAAAACCCCCAATTTTAGTTCTGCTAGCCCTAGCAAAACAAGCAACTGAGCAACCCAAAAAGCTGTAAGCTCTCTTTAAACCGAATTACCCCCTATGAACAGTATTCAGGTGAAGAACATGGGGTGCTGTGATGACCACACTACCTCCTGGTGTGCCTGCTGCTGCAGAGCCAGCCTAGGTAGCCAAGGGCAACTCCCAACAAGGGGCTTGCAAAAGGGCCACCACAGTTTGACATGTAGCAGCAAGTAATATCAAGTAGAGAGTAATCTGCTGGCACACAAGTGGCTCACAAACCTCCTCCTATCTAGCAGGCTTTGCTCATTTATTTGTTTGTTGGGGGGCAGGGGGAATCAAATAATGAAATGTATTGTTCACTTGGTACTTTTCAGGTGGGTCTCTGCCCCACATTGCTCCTAATCTGGGACAAAACTGGGATGCTGAGCTGTAGGGCACATCTGAGCATGGGAATGTGCACTAGGATGGATGTTTCAGGAGGTTCTGCCATTCACCATCTCTTTTGCTGAGTGCATACCCCAATCAGAAGGACACTTTCATCAGTAAGCAGCACACAGGCCACATCTTTCCCTCCAATTCTAAAGCGTACAAGGAGGACACAAGGAGATGAACAACCAGAGGAATAAAAAGATGGATACATTTATTCACAGGGTAGGATGGAGCAAAGACAGGAGCAAATTGACTCAGAAGCCAGGCAACCAGTCCAACTCCTGTCATATAGCAATAGCCAAAACCTAGTACCATTACTACACACATAATCCTCCCTCTGCCCCCAGTTGTGGTGGTATCCCACCATTGTTGGGAGCTCTGCCTGCAACAAACAGCCAGGAAGCCCTTCCAATAACTGGAAACCCTGCACTACATAGACAAACTCACCCCATTCCCTGCAGGCCGAGCCAGACTTTATGCTGTTAACTCTAGAGGCAGGACAGCTGAGGGTAAAGCTAAAAAGAGAGCAACCATTAAAGCTAAAGGCAGAGCACCTGCTGGTGATCTCCTCTTCAGTTTTCACCCAAGGTGGGCCAGGTCTTGAGAGAAAACCAAGAGAAATATCTTTCCTGCCTGGTTGTGGGCATCATCCACATGTCAACCCTGGGGTTAGACCCCAGCACTTCACCATCCTGCCTACAATGAGCATAAATTTCCTAAAAATGCATAGAAGAGCAAAAAAAAATCCTTTCTCCTCCACTTGTATCCTTTCTAATCACCTCAGCAGATATCTCAGCCCATCAGGAGTGATGGAGGGAACCCCTCCTTGCCCCAGCAGGTCGCTGAACCCCGTGGTGTGCAGCAAAGCCTGAAAGCCATTCGGATGCCCCCAGCGTGGCACAAAGCCACACTGATCTGAGCCAGAGACTCACAGACCTGGAGGCAGGAGGGTGCCACCGAGGCTCTGCCAACAACCTGCCCCTGGCACCATGTCTCTCCAGCATCCCTGCCCTCCCAGCAGCCTTTCTGCTTCAATATCTCCACCTCTTTGGTAGCAAACTTGTCACTGGACTGATATCATTGCTATTACAAATGCAGTGCTTAGGATCAAACCTCTGCCCTGAATTTATGGCTGTTGGTCCCTCACCTTCTGCTTTGCTTCCATATCTCTCCATTTCCACCTAATAAAATCCCACTGCTCATTTCTAACTGGCAAAAAGACATTTCAGATGCCTGGCTGAGGCTCCCTGGGGTCTTGCCAGGTTGGGGTGGCTCATGTCAGGGAAAAGCCACAGCCCACAGGGGAAGGAAGCTCCAGCAAAGAGATGTATTTTTGTCCCTGGGCCTGTTTGAAGTTTCTATAGCTACCAGAAAGGAGCTGTGGGGAAATGCTGAGCCCTTCCCTGCACACTGCTCTGATTGTAAGAGCAGGAAATGAGGCCCATCAGAAAGAGATTTTAACTGCCCATATTAAGCATCTCTCATCCTCTCCTCTCCATACCTCCTCTCGGGGTGGGATGAGCACATTTGGCTGCGTGCTAGCCACGCTCCAGCAAGCTCAGTGATCAGATTGAGGGGCCAGATGCAGCACAGCTTCCCCGCAGAGCTGCGAGCCGTGGTGGCCAAGGAGCCCCAAACCAGCTGGGGAGCAGCATGCCAGGCTGAGCAGGTTGGTCTTCTGTTCCTGGGAGCTGATGTCACACGCTGAGGGCATCCCCCTCTCTGTCCCTGCAAGGATCCTCACCCCAGTTTACTTCCCTTTCCCTGTTTCCATCAATCCTTTGGCATTTACATACACATCTATAAATGCACACAGCTTGCAACAGATAACCTTTAAAGAACTTGTAATTCTGCTGGTTTTGAGGGACTCAAGCCCTGAAAACAGGAGGAAAAGGGCCAGAGGACTTTTTTTCAGAGGTCACAACCTCTCAAAAGCCAGAAGCACCCTCTGAGCCTATGCTGAGCCCCAAGGCCACCTTTGCCTTCTGGTGATTGCATCCACAGCTCACTGCTACAACAATAAAACCCCCCTTCCCTCTTCAAACAATGAGCCAGTCTTCCATCAGCTTCCAGGAATAATGCACACACTGTTCTATATGGTGCCTAAATTGCTCCAGGGGGACGGAGGGGTACTCAGACAAGATGATAAATAGGGTGTAAGGACCATTTCCTCAGAGGACTTGAGATATTTGAATCCTAGCAGTAACAGACCTTGTTTTGTTCATTGTTTCTGGAGGCATTATCTAGATCCAAGGAGTTTCTTCTCCTTCTACTGAGCCTTGGGACACAACAGTCCACAGGAACACACTCTACCCTTTTAGTTTACATCCTTGTAACAATTTGGTCATCTTCCCACAGTGCACACACGCCTGTACATAGATGGGCTGGTCCCATGGCACTTCTGCATTCACAAAATGTGAGGCTCAGGAGGTCAGGTGTTGGGTCTATACAAGCATCCTGAAGTTCAGCTATTTTCCCAGTGCTTTTCTGAACTTTATGTGACCTTCTTCAGTCTGGAAATGTGAGGCAGCCGGTGTTCCTCATGAGCTTACCAGCACGTCATGAATCTAGCAAAGTCTGCAGCATCACCAGCAGAAAACACCTTTCCTGGAGTTTCTGGTCCTTGGCCTCAGCTTCTGACCAGGGCCAGGAAGGCTGCGCTCTGAGTCATGTCAGATGACAGACAATGCTTTGGACAGCTTCCAGGTGGTCTCCAACAATGTGAACGTGGCTTTCAGGGATTCCTCCACCTGTCCTTGCTGCAACCCTTGAGACTCAAGACCCAGAAACTGGTTAAAGAGGTTTCCTTAGGAAGCAAAAGCTGCCTTCCCTGAGCTCTGATTCGCCAGCTCTAAGGCAGGGATGAGCATCAGCTAGATGCTAGAGGAAGGCTGGAAGGTGGCAGATGCACACCATTACCTGTAACACTGTTATTCCACAATCCCTGTGATGTCCTGCCCTGATTTAAGGCCCAACCTGCTAACTGCTGGGCATACACCTAGCAAAGGACAGTGGCACGTTCTCACCCTCATTATAGAACCTGCCTCCTTCCCACAGCAGGGAGGTGACTCAGGTGCTGAGACTGAGCACAGGAGTCTGCAGATATTCGTGGAGTAACCAACTACCCAGAGGTGGTAATGAACCCCAGGATCCTGGTGGACGTTTTGTTGCCTGCTCGTTGAGTTACCAAACATTTCAGGTGAAAATCCCTCTTCTTTAACATAGCTCACAAACAAAACAAAGCCACCTCAGGTCGATGTGTTAGTTACAAGCTGCTTAACAGCCCGCACTATTTCTGCTGTTGTTCCTAACAAGCAATTTGCTACTTTTTGCTGCTGTCTGAAATGCCAGAAGATTAACAGTCTCTCTCCTGGGTCTGCAAAATCTCCTTTTACCACTGAAACTAATTACGCTGTTAACCACTAATGCTGCCGAAGGAGAGCTAATGACTTGCTAGACAGTGGGTGTTTTCTCTCCCGTGCACAAAAAGCTCCAGATGTAGAATATGCAGCACTGACAGGAAACTCCTGCAGCAGCCACAGGCTGCCTGGCAGAAGAGAAGAGGACGGAGGAGGCAAAGCGACTGCTCCAAAACACCTCTCCCTGTCTCCATCCCCTGCAACGCTCAGGAAAACAGCCCTGGAGATGTAAATGAAAGGATGCCCCCGTTGCTTTCACACCCTCAGGACATCGTCAGCCTTAATGAGTTAATATTGTTAAATCCTGTGCTCATCAGCTGGGAAACAGGGCAGGAAGAGCACTCTCAAAGATGTCCCTCCCAAGATGGTGTTTGTACATTCCTGTTCCCGCCAGCTGTCTCCTGCCTTTCCATTTTCCCCCCAGGAGACATGTCCTGCATGATGCACTGCTGTCACTGCTGCTGGTTTTATTACTATCATCAGCATCATATCATGGGAGCAGCTTGGAGAGCTAATCATGGTCCCAGATAGGACAAGGGGTGATGGTTTTAAACTCAAAGTGGGAGATTTAGACTAGAGAAGTCTTTCTAAGAAAAAAAAATTTGACATTGAGGGATGGTGAGCCCCTGGCCCAGGCTGCCCAGAGAGGTGGTCGCTGCCCCATCCCTGGAACCATCCCAGGTGAGGTTGGCCGGGGCTCTGAGCAACCTGCTCTAGCTGCAGATGTCCCTGCTCAGAGCAGGGGGTTGGACTGGATGACCTTGAAAGGCCCCTTCCAACCCAAAACATTCTGTGATTCTATGATTTATGTTGTACAAAGAGTGTTGCAGATATCCCACACTTGCCCCAGTCACCCTCCAGTCCAAACTGAGTAAACTCAGGGATCTGCTGTACATTGTCTTACCTCAAAAACCTCTACATTCACTTCTAGCAGGCTCATGAGCTGCACAACCACAGCCCACAGCAGACCAGACAAGAAGCAGAGTCTGAAAGGAGGTGAGTCCTTTCCTCCGTGAGTCTGAGGCAGTGGATATCCAGGGAAAACAGTCATCGTTTGGTTCACCTTGAAATGGATACCTCTAGTACTACACATTGTTTCTCCCCATCACAGTGGCTCTTTGTGCATTAGACACCTCTGGTGGAGTGGGAAGACTCCTACACGGGCTGGAACACTCCACAACTTGGTTTGCCTGAACTGCAGCACCCGATCCTCGATGGTACCCAGTAGGACATGAGTCAAAACTGCCAGCTTGCTTGTCTTCCTCCAACACTAACCCACTCCTCAACACTCTTGTCCATCAGTTTGTCCATATGGCTGCTGATGTCCCCAGGATATCACAGGAATTAAATTAACACTGTGCAGTGGAGCTCAGAGATGAAAAATGACCACAGGTATTGGCTGTACCACACATTTTATGTTAGACCTTCCCCCCCCAAGTGGACAATTCAAATTCGTCCTTTTCTCCACATCAGCAGAGGTAAGGAAGTGCTCCCTGGGAGCAGACCCAGAGCTAGGGTACATTTCCAAGGTGCTCATCCAAAATACTTGCAGGAGTGGACACCTAGAACACCACAACCCTGTTTGTGTCCTGTTTGTGACCATTGTTGGTCATGCCCTGGCTCATGTTTATTGAATCCAACAGAAGAATATTCTCCTTGACCTCATCAAAGCCAGGGCTTGGCCCTGGGAGGAGGAGGAGACACATTGTTTGCTAGCACTATGGTGGGCAAACCCCAAGTGAGGAGCAGAACAGTGATCTAGTGATCCTAACAGATCCTACACTCTTCTCAGCTCCTTTTCCATCCCCCAGCCCCCTAACTCTGCATTTACACCTGCACCTCATCGAGCACCTCCCCTGTCCATGCAGCAAGGGATTTCCCTGCACTCCACCAGTTTCTACATATTCATGGTGCTAATTGTGCTCAGCCAAAGCAGCAGCAATCTCACATAACTCCTCCAGCTCCTCCGTGACCAACTTCCTGCGCCGTGCAGCCTTCCCCAGCTCCCCCACTTTTGAGCAGAAGGACATTTTTATGTTGCATTCTTTGATGGATCATTCACAGGCTTCAATAACCACATCTCAGATTCCCTAACCCTTCCTGAGAGCTACCTGCTGCTGCTGTTTACATCTGGGACTTTCAATCTCACAACGGTTCCTTCATTCCTTCCTCGCCCTTGGGTTGAATTCGTGGCTAGAAATTGTGTCTTTCCGTGTGTTTGTGTATATATTTTTGTGTTTGCTACGGCCAGACAGCAGCTCTCTGCTTCCTGGGGAGAAATTGCTGCTTCAAAAACATTCCCTGCATAGTTACGACGAGTGCTGAAGGGAGAGGATGAAGTGTACGGTGCCACCAAGGTAGATAAAAGAAGGTCAAAGAGCTTCAGATACTCATACAAGCCTGGAAAACTTCTGGAAGCAGAGTTGGGAGTAGGGAGGACTTGCAAGAGAGGGGGTGGTGAGAGGGAAATTGTTTTCCACTGGTCTTGCCTTCTCCATTGCCTTCCTTGTGTCCACCGTGGAACCACAGGGTGCTTCTGCTCAGGAAAGGGAACTGGCCCCATCACAAACCAACAAGCCAAACCAGGGAGCCAGAGGCCAGGGCATGCAGAGCCCCAGAGGGCTGGAGCCCAAAGGTGAACTCAAGTCACACATTTGGGAGACACTTTCATGTGTGGACATAAGGCAAATTCAGCATTTTAGGGAGCTCAGGAATAAGTCACATCACCAGTGTGGACCAGCCCACCACAGATGCACCCTTGGGGTTTCACACCAGTGAGCTGGGACCTTGATTTATGTCATCGACCACTACAAAGGTCTCAGGGTCTTTCAGTTCCTGAGGTGCCCCATCTAATCTAGGGCAAAGAAAATAGTTTTCCTTTAGGAGGCAGGAGACATTCTTATGAACTCTTGTCCACCCTGATCTGGAGCCTCTAGGCTCTCTTCTTCTTCACAGAGCCCAGGAAGCCTGAGGGACTTCCCCTCATTCAGAGTTCAACGTCTGCATCTTCTGGGGGAGGATTTAACCTGGGTCTGGTCCTCTGGCCTTGAACTACTCACTGTAGCCACTCTCAAGGCAAGAGTGGCTGAGAGGCCCTCCAGTGCCAAAGGAAAGGAAGAGAAAAGCTGGGGGAGAGCAGGGGTTAAATATTTAGACGCTTCACCTCCCACATCAAATCCCTTCCAGGACAAGAAGCCAAAAAATTGTTTCAAACTAACATCTGTAAAGGTCACGAGGAAAACTACAGTGTGGAAATCATGTCTGTGGTGGAGCAGAGGAGCACACTCAGAAGGGCAGGTCAGCTAGCACCTCTTCACTCCCTGGCCAACCAAAGACTACAGCCCTCACCATGCTGGGGCTGAGCCACAAGCAGCAACACCCTGGAACCTTTGACCCCCACCCTATTGACCCCCACCCTTTAGATATTGATAATCATTGATCAGATCCCCTCTCAGCCTTTTCTTCTCCAAGCTAAACAGCCCCAGGGCTCTCAGCATCCCCACAGGGGGTGGGCTGATGGCTCCATGTAAACATCTTTCTGCTTGAGGAACAGAAAGATGTTTCACTGGAAATGTTCTTCTTTGCTGTCCGCATATTCTCTGTTTTTTATGGTGACAGCAAATTCTCTGATCTCTTGGCCAGATACACCTGACCAAGTATGAGGAGTTTTAAGAGTATGTGGTGGTGAGCAAACCCTGCCTGCACATGGACCCAAGCAAACTCTGATTGAACAAGGTGGAGAGAAAATTAAAACAAAACTCCTTTTTTGGCCTAGAAAGGTTTGCTTTGGTTTGTGTCTCATCTCAAAAAAAAAACCCAAACAAACAAAAAACCAAAGCAAAACACTAACACCAGCATATTTCTAGGAAAAACAAACAAACAAGACCCCCAAAAATCTGTGTTTTCCTCTTTCTGGCTAGACCCAAGGCAGTGCAGCCCAAGAGAATTGCTCCTGAGTCTCCCTGGGCCTGGGGCTGAGACATCCCTTGCTCTTCTTTTCTCTCCAGCTTGGCTTTTTCAGTCAAAAGTCACCCCCATGGCATGATGCTGTATGCCAATGGAGAGCAGTGCATAGAGTAGCAGAGCTCACACTGATACCCTGATTTCTCCTCTCCCCAGCCCTCCTCCAAAGCATTTTCTCCCACCCAACACAACCTCCCCCCTCCCTGTGCCTCTTTTCTTTCTTCTCTGAGTCCCACAGCTGAGCTTTGGCCATTGAGTTGAGTTCCTCCTTGCTCTTTGGGACCTCCTCTCTGTTCACTCTCCCATCATATTTCTCCTTTAGCACATTCCTCCCAGCTCCAGGATGCTGCATTTTTCAGATGGCTGCCATAAATCTCCAAATCAGCCATGACAGCAAATATGGGGTGACCACACCCCTCCTCAGACCCCAGCCAGAAAGCATCAGGCTGCCTGGGTCTGGATTAAACATAGGGGATTGGGGGATTTTTTCCTCCCCCCCCAGTATTTTATTTAACCAAGCAAACCCCACCCAGGGGTCAGCAGGGACCCGAGTGCCACTCTGGGAGAGCCCTTCTGCAGCCTGAATGCCACCTCTGTTGCAGCTCACAGTGGCACCTCTATGTGAGATGCCCCAGGCTCCCTATTGTACGGGCACCCCTGGCCCGGGGGGGGGCACAGCCGTGCCACCCTGCCCATCTGACCCCCCTTCTGAGGCACCCAGCCCCCCAAGAAGATGGGCACCACTGCATGCAAGGCGTCAGGGCTGAACCACAGAACAGCAGAGGCTGGAAGGGACCTCTTCAGATCACCTCATCCAACCCCCCCTGCTCCAGAGTCAGCCAGGGCAGGTTGTCCAAGATCGTGTCCAGGCAGGTTTGGAATCTCTCCAAAGAAGGAGAAGCTCCACAAGAAGCTCCTGCAGAGTCAGGAGTGCAGTAATGTCTGATTTCTGCAGCGTCTGGAACCAGAGCAGTGAGCCAAGGAAGTCATGGACACCAAAACCTCCTCTTTAAAAATTTATCCAGGTCATCAGTCGCTGCTCCTGTCTTTTCTGCTCCTAAATTAGCATTCTGGGGCCACAGTGCCTTACAGCCTGATTTTGTGTCAGATTTTTTGTGCAAGCACAGTGAAGTCCCACACTAGTGGCCTTGCAATGAGGTGCAAAGCATTTGGTCACCACTCTCACAAGGTCTGTGTCCACTCTGGGAACCCAACCTGGAGCCAGAGAGAAAGACACCACGGATGCTCCCTGGAGGGTAGAGACTCACAATGTCCATTCAGACATGGGTGACTATGACCTGGTGGACAAGGCAAAGAAAATCCAGCACTACAAGCTGGTGCATTTACACTGCTTTTGCTGCTAATGTTTTAAACCAATTTGTTTGTTGATATGCTGGAGAAACAAAATTATGGAGGAGGCCACTGTTATATTGGTGATTGTGGCTGCTGCTGCCATTGGTGTTATGGCCCTCTGAGTCTTATTAGGTGTTTCCATGAGAGCTGGAGTCTCCTGAAATGTCAGTGAGCACCAGGCACTTGAAAGTCCAGCCCTGCTGTGCCCCAGTGTTGTGTGAGCATGGGAAACTACAACAGCTCCCAGCCATTTACAACAGTGAGAAACAGAGGAGCAGAGCCACACTTTTGAGACTTCTCCCCATCCACCAGTCATGCTGGGAGCATAAGTGACAACTTCTTTGGTGTGAGGGTGGCCGAGCCTGGAGCAGCTGCCCAGAGAGGCTGTGGAGTCTCCTGCTCTGGAGAGATTCCAAACCCACCTGGATGCCATCCTGGGCACCCTGCTGTGGGTGACCTGCCGGAGCAGGGGGGTTGCACGAGTTGATCTCCAGAGGTCCCTTCCAACCCCCACCAATCTGTAATTCTGTGATTGCACAGCAACCCTTGGTGCCATGGGACAAATCCTGCCGCTCACCTTTGACCAGGGCCACGGGGTGACAGGTCCCATTGCAGTGCAGCCCTTTCAGCAGACACAGCACCAAGTTTCCGAGGACCTCGGGTTTTCTGAGCACTCCAACAATGCCCTGCTGCAGTTGTTCAGCCAAGGTTGCACAGGGTGACCAAACTCCTTGCCTGCCCACCCAGCTGGCAGTGGGACATCAGGAAGGCAGGCAGGCACTCTGCCATGCTTCCAAAGAAAATGTCCCCAGAGCTGATGCATTCCAGGGTCTGTAGTTTGATAAATAGACATCCTCTGATGTAACACATCCTAGGAAACATCCAAGTGTTTAACCCTTCTCCTCATTCCTGGGTCTCTCTTTACCTCTCTGACCACTGTGTGAGCCCATGTTTTCCCATGGCTTCAGAGCAACCTTACATGTTCTCCATTTCAGGTAGGGGAAAGGATCTCCACACATCCTCATCCATCTCCATCAGTCTTATTAGAGATGAACAAAGCCGTGACCTGATTCCAAAGGAAAGACAGATTTCCCACAAAACCAAGCACCTGCAGCAGCAGGAACAGTCCCTGAAACTCTGGAGCTGAGCAGGAGCTTTCCTGGTGTTGTGTCACATTCCAGCAGGCAAAACAGCTGGGTCTGGGGTTTGGATTTTAAGTGTGTGGAGGTACATTTGGAGAACCAAGTGCCAGCCCAGGGGAGCTTTTGGTTCAAACAGAGACCAGGATGGGGAGCAGACGTGCTGGAAGGGAACTGGGCTTGTTCCCAGACACCCCACAGCTCTGCTGGGCGAGGACTGGAACAGCAGTGTCAGATCTCCTGGTTCCCACTCCAGAGACCTGTTCATGGTTAATGCTGTTTGGGCTTTCCCTCCTTGTAGGCTGCATGGCCGTGGATAGTTGCTGACTTCTTCCCTCCACAGGATGTCAGTGGCTTGAGTTTTATAGATGCTCATGGCACAAGCCCTTGCTGAGGCAGACACAGTGGGCTTGCTGTCTCCTGGAGAGTTATATTTGCTCTTCCTTTCCTTGTTGTTTTCCTTAACCAAAAATAAGATGTCCCAGACTGAAAAAAAGTGAGCCTGTTTTGCTCCCAATGTCTATAAAAACATATCACTTCCAAACCCTTAAATAGAGTTAATGGAATGAGCCCTGAAGGGCTCATTGAGAAGCAGTGTCTTCAGAGGCTAATAAATGCAGAGGTGATGGAGCCCATTTGCTTCCTCCATCTGCCCTGCCATACCCACGAGAGAGATCTGCTTGGGGTGCTCCACACTATAGGGTTTGAGAGATCAGCCCCATTTGCCTTGCTCTTGCTCTCCTGCAGTGCTTCTCGTTAGGAAGACGTGGCTGTAATTAGCACAGCCCGTGGCCACTCAGGGCTTCTCCTCAGGGACAGCTGCTGGCTGGAGCCATCTATTTTTTCCCACCACAACAGAGCATTCATGTGTGAGCTTGTTGTTGCTGGGAGCTGAGTTCTGCCATGGTGAGAGGGCTCCGTGCTTCTCCTCCATAAGCCCAGAGGAGCTCCAAGAAGGTTGGGTTTGCCTCAGAAGAAAAGCAATGATCTGGTTTGGCCTTTTGACGGTAGAGGGGTTAGTATATTTTTTGGTTGGATGGGCTCTTTTCTACCTCAGACCACCTCTCTCTGGATTAAATGAAATGTTTAAATGTTATCAAGTGCAGATAGTGCTGAAATTACATCCTCCATCAGCTGCAGACAGGGCTGGCTCATTAGCCTTTCACGTTTTCATCAATTTAAGAACCAAAAATAGTGAAAGCAGGCTTGATATCTCTCAGACACCCTCTTAGAAATGTCCAGAGGACAAGCTCAGAGGAGATCAGCCTCCACCAGCTCTCAAAGGTGGACAGGAGAATAAGACTGTTTGGCCTGTCTCAGTATCTCAGAGAAGATCAAGATGAGCCCCTTGCACCATCCTGTGCTGGAAACTCCTGGGGCACAGGTAAGCCCCACACCCTAGACCCTCGTGGTCATCACCAGCAAAGGACAAAAGGTCACTGGTTCTGGGGAGCACGAGGAAAAGCACATTTCACTTTGAGAGTGTGGCACATAGGGAGTCTGCTGAAATTTTGGCACAAGTCCTTCCTCAGCAGTCATCTCCAGGTATCCAAGCAGTAAGAGATATAATTTCCTCCACACTTTTGCTTCTGCCATCAAAGATACTCATGTAGGAGTCACAGCTGCATCATGAGGGGTGTAAGGACAGGGCAGAAGGAAACCTCCTTCTGTGCATCAACACCTGGCATCCTTCAGCTGTTAAACCACCCCTGCAACATCTCTCCACTCTCTCTCTAGGTGACCTAATCTTGGTTGTCTTCATATATCTTTTGGAGTAATCCACTTCAAAGCTGGCCTTGCAGAAATAACCCATCTTCTTCTGCCCTTGTGAGACTGAATTACACCCTGTTTGGGAGAATGTGCCAGCTCGAGGGGATCTCTGGTTGCCAACTGACCACTCCACCTTCAGGCTTCTTGTTGACCCTGATCAAATTTCCTGGATGTGTTGCAGAGAAAATAACGTTTGGCCCTTTGAAATTCCCTACTCGGACTCTCTTGGGAACCAGATGCCATCAGAGCCAGACTGCTAACCCAAAGCATCTTGGCTGACAACTAAAAGATCATAGAAGCATAAAATGGTTTGGGTTAGAAGGGACCTTTTAAAGATCATCTAGTTCCAACCCCCTGCCATGGGCAGGGACACCTCCCATTAGAGCAGGTTGCTCAAAGCCCCATCCAACCAGTTCTCCCTTGAACATTTCCAGGGAGAGGGCATCCACAACTTCCCTGGGCAACCTGTCTCACCACCCTCATAGTGAAGAGCTTCTTCCTCAGATATAATCTATATCAACCTCCAAAAAGATGCTCCCACCAGCAGCATAAACATCCTTGGATGTTTATGGGAAACAACCCACCAAGTGAAGGAAGCTGCTTGGCAAACAAGGGAAATTCAGCAAAAACAACATGGATCAGCAGCCAAAATGGGAAGCAACAGCAAAATGATGGGCCAGGGGAGAGGTGACAGCCAAGGAGACATGAATGAAGCACCACCAGACTGGAGAGTGGCTGCAGAGAAGCAGGAGCTGCTCTCAGAGCTGCCTCCCTGCAGTGGTGGGGCAGCTGTGAGCCCTGCTCCACTCAGCTGAAGAGGAGAGGAATTTCTCTCCGTCTTAATGATGAAAAAAGATGATGTGGATTGAGTGGGGCATGGGTTAAGCATCCTACCACACTGCTTATGATTCACCATCTATTTACCACTGGGATTTAAATAACCTGTTCAGGGCTGAACATGAAGGATGCCTGAATTAGACTGACTCAGCTCAGTGGGTGAAAGCCTGGGAACAGCAAGCACCATTTCCTTCAGCTCCGGGGCAAAGGTATTTAAGGACAAGGATTTATCCAAGTAGAACCCCACAGTGATCTCCAAACTCTCCTCACAGCCAGCTGACTGGAAAAGAAACCATCTGATGCATTACTCAGGACTGAGAGCCTGGTCCATTCTATTTTTCAAGGCAGAGGCCCCAGGACTGTCCACCCAATTTCCTCCCCTCCCTCCACACATACCTCTGCTGGTGGAGCTGTGTGAAATCCAAAGCCTTTACTACATCTATTGCAAAAACATCTGCAGCACAACATCTGCTCTACATGCTAAAGCAGATAGCTGAGCTGTTCATTGCAGGTTTTTGCACCCAAGAAGTATCTGGAGACACAGAATTTGGTGTCCGGCCATGCTAGACATGACTGGCCCCAGCACTGAAGACCTTGCTGCAGGCAAGGAGGAGAGGAGGACTATAACCTCCATGTCCCAGAGGGAAATGCAAAAATATGTGGCCCTGATAGTCACTCTATAGCAGGGCCCTTTTCCACATGGCCCAATGAGTCTTGCTGCACTTGGTAAAGCTTCATGATGTTGTCTTGAAATAAAAGAATCTCTCACTGGACATTTTCTCCATGCAGCTGCTGAAACTTTTGTCATTGCACTGTTTAAAAGTCAGGCTGTGAGAGCAGAGCAATACATCCCTGATCCTTAACGTGTCTCTGAAAGGTGTTCCCACTTCTTTGCTTCTCACAGCCCGGGTGAGGAAACAGCTTACGTGAGCAAATCTAAAATTAATCACCTCAGTGCCTTACAGATTTCCAGGGAACAAGGGCAGCAGTGGAGCGTTGTCTGTGTGAGATGCACGGACCTCAAGCACAGTACAGCTCCTCTCTCCTCCTGCCCTCCCCCTGGGTTTGCTGCTCCAGGGCTGGAGCAAACCTTGCATCCTTACACGAGGGCACCAGAGGCAGAAACTCTCTCCTATTAAGACAATTCTGCCTCTGAAGCACACTGTGGATGGCAGACCCCTTCCCATCCCTCTGCCCAATCCCAAATCCTGCTGCTGCTCAGTCAGGAAGCTATGATCTCAGTGCAACAGGGATATGGACCTGTTGGAGCAGGTCCAGAGGAGGGCCACAAAAGTGATGTGCAGGTTGGAACCCCTCTGACAGGAGGCCAGGCTGAGGGAGTTGGGGTTGTTCAGCCTAGAGAGGAGAAGGCTCCAGGGTGAGCTTTTGGTACATAAGGGGGGGGCTAGAAGAAAGACAGGGACAATCTTTTTTTAACAGAGTTGTTGCAATATGACAAGGCTTGATGGTTAAAAGAAAAAGATTTAGACTAGATATAAGGAATAGATTTTGTATACTGAGGGTGGTGAGCCCCTGGCCCAGGTTGCCCAGAGAGGTGGTGGCTGCCCCATCCCTGGAACCATTCCAGGTGAGGTTGGCCGGGGCTCTGAGCAACCTGCTCTAGCTGCAGATGTCCCTGCTCCCTGCAGGGGATTCGGACTAGGTTACCTTGAAATACCCCTTCCAACCCAACTCATGCTACAATTCTGTAATTCTATGATTCTGTGATTCCACATTTCTGTGATTCTATTCTTCCTGAACATGCAGGATGCTTCAAAATCAGTCCCAGAGCCAATGTGATAATCAGGAGCTAACAGCTTAGATCCCCACCAGCACTACCAGCATCGTTTCTGCAGCCGAGACATTTAGACATGCTAGACCTGTTTTTAAGGGTGCAGAAAGCTGGAACCTCACACAGAATGCAGACACACATTCACAAGTGCTGCCCACGCTCCGGCTGAGTCAAAGAGCTGAGTTATGGTGGCAAGGAAAGTGAGAGATTGAAAAATCAAGCGTGTATCAGATGTTGAGCAGGCTGGACGTCAGACTGCTCTGCCAGCAGGCTCAAAGTCAACAATTTCATTTATGGAAAAGAAATATCCTGATGGAAAACATCCCTGGTGAGAAAGACCTGTCTCAGATCCAGCTGAGAGTTATCATTGCTTTGGGAATGATTGAGGGATGCAAGGGTATTTCTTGTGTGAATGTGAGCAGTGGGGTGGGCTTCATCCAAACCTGCTGGAGTCCAGAGGCACTTCCCATTGACTCGAACCAGACACCAGGCCAGTTATCCTCCAGGAATCCTTCCTGGCCTGTGAAGCCCTTAGGGCTACAGGGTGATCTCTGAGCTGCTAGGAAAGTCTTTGCAAGCAGGGATTCATTTGTAGGAAGAACTGAGAGCTGCAGCTGTAGGACAGGGCCCTGACCCAGCATGGCAGGTTTCCTCTGTTGCTACTGCTGGATAATTGTTTGAGCAACGGCTACATTTTGCCCAGCTACTGCCTTGAAAAACAGAGGACTTCATCTACAGCTTGGCAGAGGGTGCATCTGCTGCCTACCTGCAGCAAAAGCAGTGTTTGCCTGCCAAGAGCACAGTCTGCATTCACTGGGGCTGGAATTCACAATATCCTGACTGCCAAGCTGCCGAGCACACATCCAACTTTGCGTGTGCTTTGGTAAGAGAGGAGATCCCTTTGCCATGTCCAATGTCTTTTGTTTCTCTGAGAACACCCTTTCCAGAGGCTTTTGTAACATTTTATCCAATCCCTTCGTCTTGGCACTGTTTTTTCCAACCCTCCTGGTTTCCTCAGGGCTGTAAGTCTGTGCAGAGCGTTTGCAGATCCACTGTGCCCACTCTCACCCGTGGAACTGGAAGTTCATCTCTTGCAGCCTGTTCAAAGAAACATTTGCAGGATAAGGACAACCACCTCGCCACACTTGGAGCTTCTTCCACCCATCCTGGAGGCACTGTAGAGTGCTCAGCCCACTTTGCAAACTTTTCCTTGCCTTTCTTGTTTTGCTGCCATAAAACAGGAAAATCAGTGTTGCCCCAACTTCTCAGAGCAACTCAAGTCAACGGAGGTGAATCTGCTGCTCTGCTCTGCCCTTGTGAGACCCTACCTGGAGTAGTACATCCAGCTCTGGGGTCCTCAGCACAGGAAAGACATAGAGCTGTTGGAGTGAGTCCAGAGGAGGCCACAGCAATGATTCAAGGACTGGAAAGCCTTGCTCTGAGGCCAGGCTGAGAGATGGGGTTGTTCAGCCTGGAGAAGAAAAGGCTCTGGGGAGACCTTCTTTGAGCTCCTCCAGTACACAAAGGGGGCCTATAAGAGAGCTGGGAACAGACTTTTTAGCAGGGCCTGTTGCAACAGGACAAGGAGTGATGGCTTTAAACTAAAAGAGGTGAGTTTCTGACTGGACAGAAGGAGAAAATTTTGACACTGAGGGTGGTGAGCCCCTGTCCCAGGCTGCCCAGAGAGGTGGTCGCTGCCCCATCCCTGGAACCATTCCAGGTGAGGTTGGCCGGGGCTCTGAGCAACCTGCTCTAGCTGCAGATGTCCCTGCTCAGAGCAGGGGGTTGGACTGGATGGCCTTTAAAGGTCCCTTCCCACCCAACCCAGTCTGTGATTCTATGATCTCCAGTGTCCCAGCTCTATGCTGTAACCACTTGAAATCCCAGATTTGCAAAATGAAGGCCTAACATAGGCCCAGCAGTGCATGTGCAAAGCAGATGGTTGCAAACTTACAGTCACATTATGGGATACTAGTCTTCATTCCTATCTGTTCTTCATACTCCTTTAGCACAGGGGTGAAGATGGGCACTCAGTAGGCATCAGGCCTTTTGGTAACACAACCCATGGAGCTGGCTTCCCCATTAGACTGTGTATTTTCCATAAGAGCTATTTATTGGAGATCATCAGGAGACAAACACAGACACCAAGAACACCTTACCTCCTTGCCACCCCAATAAAACATGCAAAGAAGCAGCAGTGGAAGAGACTCCTATGCAAAGATTTCCTTCAGAGCCACATCAGGAGCTACTGCACATCCCTGGTGTCTTCCCTGCACAACAGCAGCAATTAAGGCAGGCAGGAATAAAGATAATCCAAGTGGATGGGGAGAAGAAACTCTGATTTCCAGGAGAAGTGGGCCTGCTAGGAGCACAGTGCTGAGACCACCTTGGTTTGGTCATCTCCTCACCTCTGTGGATCCAGATGCATGGTGTTTCTCCTTGAAGTTGTCCATCCCCACAAGCCTCATGTCAGGGAGCTCTGCACTCACCAGGGCTGTCCTGCACCCACCACACTTCTGCAGTTGCCTGTCCTGGATGTTGTCTCCAGAACATCTGCTTCCCAGCTGCTCCACACAACTGCCTGTTCAGACCATTTTCACTCCCTATGAGCTACATCCATGAGCTAAATCCATATCTGGTATTTTGCTTTTCCACCCAACTCACTCCCCCTTTTCTGTTGTCAATCCCCTTTCTGTGCAAAGGCTGGGGCCTTTCTAGCCCAGCTTGGGGTGACTTTCCACAGCCAGCAAGAAGGCGGGATGGGGACAGCTTAGCCTGGGACAACCTGCAGCCTCCTGGGCCCTGGGAACACTCAGTCCTTCTGCAAGGACACCTCTGCTCTCCATCCACCAGCTGCCAGGAGTGGTGATGCAGGACTTTAAACCAAAATCCAGGACTCCCTTGCACACTGGTTGCTGCAGATGGCATGGTTTCAATGGTTTCAGGGCCAGCATGGGCAGACAGCCCTTGCACTGGGCATCCCTCTTTCTGCAGCATTGAACAGAGGTCAATATTCAGTCAGTGCCTCAAGTGTCTCCATCAGAGGCTACCTGAAGGCCCTGGGCTGGCACTGCAGAACCTCTCCAGCCCATGGGAGATATTTGCCAGGAAGAGTGCTGCAGGCTGGGTTTGTTTTGTCTGAACTGGTAAGTCTGGGAGATCAGGTTAAAGCATTCCAGTTTGGAGGACCATTTCTCATAAAGCCCTAAAACTCTTTTTGTTCCAGCCTAACCCAATCCCACACATTTGTTACTAGTCTAAGATCCAGCAAAGAGGCTTATTTTGAATGCCAACAGCAAATTTTTATGACCACAAAACAAACCTTGAAATATGAGATGTTTAGATAAGCAACAGGAACGAGAAGAGACTCTCAGCAAATTGAATCAAGAGGTGTGAACAGTTCTGCTTAAAGGACATTCAAAAATAATGGCACCAGGGCTGTGTTGTAACTTCCAGGAGGAAACATGCTGGAGGCAACAGCCAGCAGATCATCATAACACTAGTTTGAACTGTGGCTCTGCAAGACAAGCTACAGAGGGCCAAGAGGAGGTGCATTATGATCAGCCTTGAAGCAACAACAAGGTCCCAGGGAGTTCAAACCTTGAAGACGTGCCCCAAACCTACCTCCCAAGAGCTTCTTTCAAAGCTACTGCATAAGTTCTCTTCTCTAGGTGCTACGTAGCTCAAGCATACCCAGACATGTTGAGGGTCGAGGGAGGTGATTCTCTCCCTCTACTCTGCTCTGGTGAGACCCCACCTGGAGTACTGCATCCAGTTCTGGAGCCCCCATTACAAGAGGGACGTGGAGCTGCTGGAGCGTGTCCAGAGAAGGGCCACCAGAATGATCCGAGGGCTGGAGCAGCTCTGCTGTGAGGACAGACTGAGAGAGTTGGGGCTGTTCAGTCTGGAGAAGAGAAGGCTCTGAGGTGACCTTATTGTGGCCTTCCAATATCTTAGGGGGGCCTACAAGAAAGCTGGGGAGGGACTTTTTAGGATATCAAGTAACAACAGGACTAGAGGGAATGGGGCAAAGCTGGAAGTGGGCAGATTCAGGCTGGATGTGAGGAAGAAGTTCTTCCCCATGAGAGTGGTGAGACCCTGGAATGGGTTGCCCAGAGAGGTGGTTGAGGCCCCATCCCTGGGGGTCTTTAAGGCCAGGCTGGATGAGGCTCTGGGCAGCCTGATCTAGTGGGAGGGGTCCCTGCTCATGGCAGAGGGGTTGGAACTGGGGAATCCTTGTGGTCCCTTCCAACCCTGACAGATTCTGATCTGTGTTAGCAGAGGACTTTAGAGCCCTAATGGCTCAACGGTTGGACTTGATGATCTTGGAGGTCCCTTCCAACCTAAAGGATTCTATGATTCTATGATTTTGGGACATACAGCAGCCCTCAATAAAACTGCAGTGCTCTCGTGGGTTCTCACTACTAATGCAAAACTCCACAGATCCCAAAGATTACAGCTGAATATTTAGCAATGCTCAACATCTGCCCAGAAGATACTTCCCAGTGGAAACAGAAGACATTTGCACCCAGTCGTCCTAGAGGGAGCAGTTCCAGAGGAGGAAGAGCTGTTTGCACCGTCAGGATATCACAGGTTCCTGATTTCCCACCGACGATGAACTCAGCCACTGTGGCAGCACCCTGGGATGGTTCCCATCATCCTGATGAGCACCCACCCTGCCCGGGCAGGCAGACAATGACCTGTCCTCAGGCACACTTCTTGTCAGCTCAGGGCTGAATTGCAGCTGAGGCACAGACCCAAGCCTGAGACACTGCCAGTTTGGAAACCCCAGGGAGCTGGGGATGTTGCAGCTCATGTCCTCAACCCTGTCCTGTCCTCCCCTCCCAGCACTTCCTTCCCCTAAGGATTCAAGGCAACCATTTTCATCTCCAAAGCACCCCACGGTCTGGCTCCAGACCAGATGGACAACCCAGTAACAAGCTAAATTGGTTGGCAGTGGTGTTGCTGGGAGAAGGGCAGAGCTCAGCTGTGCATTAGCAGCCCTTTCTCAGGGGGGTCATTGGCGAGGAACTCCTTCAGGAACCCCCCCCAGACCTCCCCATCGCGTGCAAAGCACATTTTGCTTACCTCGGCGAGGCAAAACAACACATTCTCACATGAACAGAGACCAAACCCCACGAGCAGCTGCTCCTCTCCCTCCCGGAGGAGAGGATGACACAAGGCAGATGTTCTCCACCTGGCCCCAGGCGCGGCGACGCTCCAACACGGAGCACCAGTCTGTGAAACAAAACCCAGGCTCTGCCAGCCCAGGGATTCCCCCTCACACTGTTGGGGGAACAGGACTTGCCGTTCCCTGCCCTCAAACTGAGCCACGAGTCTCATCATGGTTAATTTTTCACTTGAAGCCCCAGGTCCTGTGGTTGAGGTGATGATAGAGATGGCTCCACTCTACATTTCGACCAAGCTGAGCCCCCGATGCCTGTGCTGAAGCTGGAGACACAGCTTCTTAAATATTTGAACAAATCTATATTCTGAAGTCGGGCCCAAGGGCAAGCTGGAAGCCACCCTAATGAGATGGATTCAATCACCCAGACCCCACGGACGGCTCCAAGACACATCAAGTATCTTGCTCTGGCAAGGAGACCCTGCTCGAGTCTCCTAAGCCTTGTGTTAGCTTTCCCTGTGAATTTTTCAGAAGAATTAACCCAAGCCTGGGTCTCCTCTCTATTTTTATCGTGTTACATCACTCCCAGCAAGAACCAGACAAACAACCCCAAGAAATGCCTCTGAAAGTGTGGAGGACAAAAATAAATGCCCAGACTGTGGTTAGAGGGGCTGAGCCAGCTTGGGCTGGAAAACAAGCAAGCTGGGTTTTTTTTTTTTTAAACAACACTCTTGCCCAGAGAGGCAGAAACACCATGGGATCAGGGAGGCACGGAGCCATCAGGTGGGAGAGAAGGACAGGTCTGGACAATTCTGGCCTCAACATGCCCAGAGGGTGAAACTCCCATAATCCTGGTGTTAAACAGCTTCTCTCTCTCCCCCTTCCTGCCTCCTCCTCCTCCTTTCCCTTCCCCTCTCAGCCAAGCCCACATCTGGATGCACCAAAAATAGTCTCGGAAATCCTGTTTTCACCCAACTTCAACCACCCACGGGCAGGGCTGGGGAGCAGATGTGGGGCACAGTGGCTTTGCAGTAATGTAGCCCAGAGAAGACCTGTGTTTAGCCTTCTGCTTCACTACAGAGCTTCTGTGCAACCCTGGGCAGGTGGGCATGACTTATCCCCCCTTGGAGCACCTCTTCCCTCACATGGAGATGGCAGCACTACCTCTTTGGCCACCTTATCTACCCAGTTACTCAAAGTTTGGGTTTTGAAATAAACCCAATGGATATGTAAAAAGCCAATAAAGTAAAACGTGTGGTTTCTCCAGCCCCTATGGAGGCAAAGAATCTCTCCACCAATGCCCTACAAGGCAATACACTGAATTAAGTAGTCCACAGCCAGAGGTGGGCTCAGGGAAGGGGACACAGACCTCTGCAGGGCTTATGGAGCTTTGCAGAAATAGCTTGATCCTTTCAGGGTGAGAAACCCAAGAGTGTGGGTGAGATATAACCCAGGAGGAGGTTTTCTAGAAACTGAGATGAAGAAACAGAGGAGAGAGGGGGTACAAACCTCTCTAGCAAGGGAAAAAGGGCTCTCTAATTTTGTAGGCAGCAAAGTCCCCTGCTAAATCCTCTTAAACAGGGATGGGGATGGTTCTGCCAAGTTTCTACCTACCCCTAAATACTATCTTGTCTAGGATTCTGGATCATTGGGATATCTTAGTAACGGATCCAGGACGCTGGCTCTGGGTCCAGGCTACACCTCCAGCTGGCCTTGTTAGCCAAGCAAAACCCTCTCACTCCTTGGCTACTAGAAATAAAGATGCAGGCTACCTCAAACCTTCTGTACGCTTGGTGGCTCTTGAGAAATTCATCCAATCCTTAGTAGTCAAAATAAGGAGATTGTCTCCTAACGTGAGATTTCCTTTGCAGGATAAAGTACACCTAAGGGCTGCTGATGTAATTCTCTCCTACTAAGCTGATTAAATGCTGAGAAGTTAGAGCCTTTTATAATTTTATTACATTAGATTCCAGAGATGAAATGAATAGAAATGACCAGACACTGAAGGAGCCAGAAATCTGTGTCTGCAGATTTTAGATGCTATAAATTACATTGGGCCAGTAGAGCTAGGTGTCTGCAAGAGCAAATCTAATCACAGAGTGGCCGTCTGTTCAACAGGATGGATAAACTTGGGCTACAGGTATTGTACAGTATTAAAATGAGAATTACAAGAAGGACCACAGAGAACAAGTAAAGGTCATCGTATCCCAAGGATCTCATCCCTTTGAGAAAGATCAGCAGCCATCAGGACTGCTTAGCAACAGCCTGCAGGATATTATTACCATCGCTAATTATTTGTAGTGAGAGATGAAGATTTGCTGGGCCAGCCAGAGGATGTGACATGATAAATCCATCATCCCTGCCCGGAAGGTCTGAGCTGGACCACAACTTGTAAGGCACCTAGTGAAGTCCTAGATTGGGCTGAGTTTGAAGAGAAATTAGGATCACAGGCTCCAAATAACTCTCAAAATCAAGGCAGGAGCAGCGAAACGCTTCGAGGTGCACATCTAGCTGTGACACTGACTTTGGGTGAATCGACTCATTTCAGCCATCCTGGCATAAAACCCTTTGCTTCACCAGCCTCTGGCTTAGACAAGTCAGCTGGGGACAGAGATTACAAAGGAGGCATCTGCTTGCTGAGCTCCTTCCCAAAGAAAGCAGGATTGATAAGTAGCTTCCAGCCAGGTCTCTGTGCACGCTCTTGGGCCATGTTGGGCACACACCCAGGTCTGCAGTTGCCCAACGGGGTGATTTATGCAGCTCATTCACAAAGCAGCCAGTGTGAGTCCTTCGACCTCATGCACAATGTGAGATTCAAGGGAGATTCATGCACTGATGCTTTACATTTTTCTCTGGGCACCGCCGTCAGCAAAATGCTCCAGTATTCAGATGAGGGTCCTACAAAAGGTCAAACTGAAATTTGCTTGCATATCTGAACAAATATTTGTGAACAATTTTCCCCATTATTCTCCAAGCTTTACATACTCAGCTGAGAAGGGAGGTCCTTAAAATATTGGTAGGGGCTGCCACGACTTAAAAACTGCCTGAAAGCAATTAAGAAGCTGCCTATTCAAATGTATTTTCTGCAAACAGAAGTTTATTTGCTATGTATAGATAAATGCTGTCAGCGGGCTAATTTAGAAGCACTGTTGATTACCCATTGTAATGAAGCCTATTACATAATTAAAAGAGTTTTCTCTTAACTGCGTTTTCCTGCTAATTAACATTTTATGCCATCTACAGTGGACACTTTGGGCTGCATCAAAGGCATTATTATGCAATTTTATCCTAAGAGCAGTCTATGAATTATTAATTAATACCAAATCTGTTGATTAAAGGGTAATTTGTAAGGAAGCCAGTCATAGCTAGAAATATGCTTTGCCCATAAGTATTCCCCTGAAACACGGTCCGAAATAATATGGACTAAACAAAAGGTAGAGGATTGAGTGTGAAACGTAGGAGACCAGGATAATTTATGAGAAACTCTCATGTTTTTCCAGAAATTCCAGTTGAGGGTGTTTTAATTAAATAATGTCTTCTAAAATGCTTTGTCATTCCCCAGCAAGATTCCCAAAGTGAAAACGATGTCCTTGTTCTTTGTGAGAGCCAAACAACAGAAACTTGCTGTACAAATTCACCCCAACCTGGAAGTTCAGATCAAAAAAATCCTCAGGCTGGGGGTGGTAGCAGCAGATGTTGGCAGGGATTGAGAACATCTGCAGAAATGTTCTTGGACCACCCTAGAAAATGAAATGTGGGCCAGACCAAGGCTACAGTATGAACGTGGAGAGTGTTGCCTTCCCGCTGGGCATTTCTCTAGATCTTCAGTCAAACCAAGCTGTTAAATGGGTACTGGGCAAAGTCCTGGCTTACTGGGGTTGAGAGCAGACTCCCTTCAATGTGAGCCAATTCACCAACTCAGTTGCCCACCACAGGCCATAATCAATGCACTTCAGGTCCCATAACATCACATCCAGCCCAGCTGCACCCCCTGCACCTCACCTATGGTGGATCAGGGGCTCTGGAAGGCAGCTGGGCTTGCTGAGCTGCTGGATGGGAGCCACAAGCATCCTGAGAAATCACAACGTGGGGGCTTCATTAAAGACCAGGCGTCCCACAGGACCAGATCAGGAGCTGCGGAGCACCCACCCCGTGCTGCTCAGCTGCCCTGCAGTCAGGGCTCATTAATCACACCCACCAGGACACAGCATCATCCAGGGTTCCAGAAATGAAGGCACAGCCTGATGCACCCTCCCCCAGCATCTGCTCACTGTTGCCACAGCCTGTTTCTGCTCTGTGGTCAGGCTTAAATCAACTGCAGCTCATCCTGAGGTCAGGAGTGGTGGTAGAATAACAATAAGAAGAATAAGAATAGAATCACAGAAACATAGAATCATAGAATTTTTTGAGTTAAATGTCCACTCTGGTCTAATCCCCCTCCAATGACCAGGAACATCTGCAGCTAGAGCAGGTTGCTCGGAGCTCACCTGGAATGGTTCCAGGGATGGGGCAGCAACCACCTCTCTGGGCAGCCTGGGCCAGGGGCTCACCACCCTCAGCATCCAAAAATTTCTCCCTTCTCTCTAGTCTAAATCACCATCTTTCAGTTGAAAACCATCACCCCTTGCCCTGCTAAAATGTATGTTGTCATCTTTCTCATAGTAATAACAGTAATGATAATTTTCATATGTATAACAGTTATTATTGTTATTATAATTACCATTATTATTATTTTAACCAGTCTGGCAATGTGCATGTTCCAGCATAGCTGGAGATACCCAGGATGCACTCCACATGCTGCACAGGTTGTGTCTGGGCAGGGAGAGGCAACCAGAGTGCTTTTCCCTGGGAAATGTGTTGGGAAAACCTACTTGTAGCAGCCTTGTTTACCAACAGGAGCAGGCTGTAGGGTAGCAATGTGTTACCATGATGGGCATGCTGCAATCAGGCTTCATGGTTTAATTATAATTAGGGAGGGGAGTGGGAAGCACTGTGGGGGGGATGGTGGTTGCAGCATGGCACAGCCCTGACTCTGTGCAGTAGCTAATGATGTATCTCACACTCAGTGTGATCAGAGTGGCATGTGACTCGGGTGAGAAAAATAGCAAAATAGGTCATAAATAGAAAAACAGGTCAAGCAAAGAGCCACACTTCTGGTCTCAGGCATCCACAGATGTCTTGGATGGAAAGGGCATTTCTCAAGAGGGATCTGTGACATCTCCCCCTTAAGATCAACTCCGGCAGATTCCCAGCCCCCAAAAAGATGAAAAATCTCCCCAAGTCCTGGTTCAAGCACATCCCCAGCCCCAGAGGTGAAGGTCCTCTCTGTTCTCATTGCAACCACCACTTGTGTGGACTCCCTGTCTGCACACAGCCTGGCTGGAGGCACGTTGTTAACTCCTGCGGTACCTGGGAGAGGGAACGAAGCCCAGGACAAATTAGTCATTGTCCTCCTCCCAAGAAGAAAAGACACAGAGAAAATAATTGTTGGAATTCATAAGCCCTTGGATACGGTGATGATTAATGAGACCAGCTAACTATAAAGACCTGTAGGAAGATACAGCTATGTTTACATCAGCCGTTTTCATTATGCTTTTCTCATTTTGACTTCTCCCATTATTTTGGCAGACGTGATGAAGAGCTCCTTCAGTCATGCAAAAATGAAGCCAGCCATTTCCTGAGGTTTATGGCTTGTAGAAAGGATCTGGAAGGCTTTTCTTTACAAAATTGGGTAATTTTAAAGGGGATCACATTTCTTTACACTACACGTAGTCATGTCACCTTTGGGTTTTGCACTTTGGGTTAGCTGATGGGTCCTATCTCAAGTGAAAATCCCAGTGCAGAAGACATCAATGATAGTAGGTCTCCCAGGTTTGGGTGCTTCTCTTTGGTCCCCAGCACAGACAGTTCTGCTGTACCACAAAAACAAGGAAGTGCTCCCCAAAACTAAAGGAACATTTGTCTGCACCCCTTAGTGCCAAACCAGCACTCATGATTTCTTTGGGGCTGTGTGAAGATGTCTTCATTTCTAACATTTCTGGCCACCAGCACTGCAGATGGAAGCATAGAATCATTAACTGAATGCAAACAGACTCAAACAGTGGAAAAAAAGATTCTTACTGCTATTTTTCTCAGATTTTAAAAGTGGTGTCTCGCCTGGCCGATTTCTGCTCCTTTAACTACAAGGAGGTGGAAATTATCTGGATCCACCATTCACCACCCAGCACAACTCCAGCCTCAGCAGTTCCTGTCCTCGTTGATGGTTCTCACAGAGAAACCAACCTGCTCATTTTCAGAGCTATGAAAACACAGACAACAGGCACCTCTCCCATCCTGGTGAGCTCTCCAGGCAGTTAAAGCCATGCCACATTTCCTGCTTCTACCAGACTAGGCTGTGGACTTCTTGACCCTGGCTGTTGGCAGAAATCCAGGCCATCCCATGGACTACGTTTGGGGCTTGTGTTTGGTGTTTTTGTTTTGGTTTTTTTTTTTTTTCCCTTTTAAATAAATGTTTCACATATGACAGCCTATAAATATCCAAGCAATTTACTGCAGATTTACCACTCTCCATTTTTCTGATCTCTGCACTGGTGCTCCAAGTTCAGCCCCAACCCAAATTAATACACAGCAGTAGCTCTGCATGTCAATTAGAGGGAGAAGGTTGTTTTCTGGCTTGACCTCTGAGATCAAGTGCTAATGCACTACAGAAAAACGCAGTGATCTATCACCCAAACTTCAGCCAGGACCACTTTTTTCCTCCAAGAGGGGCTTGCAATAACTTGACACCATCAGTCATTTCTCAGCCATTCTCTCGGGAGCTTTCTCAGCATTATGGCCAAGTGCCTCAGGACCACGACTATTCAGCCCCAGACACTGATTGAAGACAACACCTTATTATTCATCTTATGGTAGTAGCTTGGTGCCCGGGTCACAGAGCAAGGCTCAGCCATGGAGAACAGCAGACCTCATGCCCAGAGACTTTGTGGTTTGAGGATATGCTGTGTTTGGGTGGTGGTGTGATAAATGCTCCTCCCTACGGAGGGGTTGCTGGAAAGGGCAGCAGTAAAGGAAGGAAAAGTGAACTGGTAATGAATTATATCTGGAAGCAGGCAAAACAGAGTGTTTTTAAGCCATTCCACTGCTTTGTGTCATGTGCATTGGAAATCACAGTTTAATCTGTTTTTCTGCATGGGCCAAGTGGGGAGGAAGCATCAGATGATCCCTGGGACCAAAGAGGTGAAGCTGTGCTCACAAAGAATAAGCTCCCCTTGGGGACACAAGAAGAGGAAGGGGGCATCTATCACTGCCACCTCCTCTTCTTCTTCCTGCTCTCCTCTTCTTCCTCCCTAAACCCCACTTTGCCCTGCTTTGGCCCCATAGCTTACCAAAGAACCGGGATTCTGCTCTCCTGCATTATTGCAGCCCCTTGTCCTGCTGGTGAGGCCATGCCCATGTGTGGCTGGGACAAGCAGCAGCTATTGAGATGCCATAAAACAATCCCCACCGTGGTCCACACATGGCCACTGACCTGCAGCCTCCCCAGGCTGCAACAGCAGCACAAGCTGGGGATTTGTCCCTGCCTTCCTGGGGGCAGGAGTTGGCTTGCTGATCAGCTGTGGCTGGGCTCACTTAGAGGCCAGGACAAACCTCTGGGCTGATGTCCCACAGCTGCAAGGAAGAGCTTCCAAATAACCTGCTGGAGCCCAGTGCAGTTCAGGTGTTCTTTCAAAGGGAATATTTGCAGGCAAAAAGGAAAAAAATACCCACATTAATCTTCATTTTCCCCCATAATGGCCTTTGCTTTCCTGCTCTTTCCCTCCTCCTTTTTCAGAGGGAAGCCTTTAGGCTGGGAACAGGTGAAGAGCTAGAAAGTCTTTCCCCTGGCACAGTACCCAACAGTGAGGACTGATGATGGCCTGTCGCTGTGGGTGACATGAGCTGGGAAGGATGCCAAAAGCCTGGGAAATATTTCCAGCTCCCTGCCACACAGCCTGAGCATCCCCAGGGTGAAACAAAGCTGCTCACCAGAGATGCTCCTGAGGAAGCAGCAGTGGGAGGTGGTTTCCAGGCAAGGAAGGACCTCTCTGGACAGGATGGTCCCTAGTGCCACCACACCTGAGGAAAGACAGCACATGCCCCTTTGCTTTCAGGAGCTAAACACCATCCCAGGTGCCTTTCAGGGTGGCTGAGAGCCTTGTTTGCCTTTCCTCCCCAGTTCCATATTCATCTGCTTAGTGTGTAAATCCCTGGAGCCTCGTTTGTCCAATTAGTGCTTGCTGAGTCTCTTGCATATAACAGGCTCCTCCACACACTGTTGTGTTACCCAGAAGAAAATTACCTGGCAGCCAAGAACCAAGGCATCTTAGTGCCAGGAGGAATGGAAGGGAGGAGATGCAGCTCCTGCCCCTTAACTGGCCCTGACATAAGCCCTGTGTGGACAGAAGGGCTCAACCTCAGCCCTTGCTGACCTGAGGTCATTTCAGTGCTGGTTTGATGTTCCACAAACTGGGATTTGAGGGAAACTTGCCCAATCTGTCCATACCCAACAGCTTTGTGAACAAATTGCTTTGACTTCGTGCCTCTTTACCTTCATGTTACAGGCTCTGTAGCATCCCACAGCTCCTTAATATCATTTCTTGCTTTGCTCCCCCCTTACAGCTTACTGCTGGTGAAAGTTAATCAGGGAGCTTCCCCTCCAGTCAGAGCTTTTGCAGAAGAATAAGTCATTTGAATGAGTTAAAAAAGATGCCCAACTGTTTGAAGAATGAGAACATATATTTAGCAATAAAAAAAAAAGCTTTTTTTTTCCTCCACTCTCTCCTTCTACTGGTGTAGTTAATCACCCAGTGAGAAGGCTGTTAACACCACCAACGCCCAGCCCCCTCCAGCCCACCAAACCTGTCTGCTGAGTGTAATGTTACCACAAAACTGGTGAAAAAAAAAAAATCAAACTCAACCCTAACAGACCACCCTGTCTCACCTTGAGCAGACCATCCCACTCTAAATTCCTCCAAATCCCACCCATGCATTTCTGGGTACCCCCTGAGGCAGAACTAAACCTACTAACATCAGTGTTGGAGATGAAGGTGGAAATTAAGCAGCAGATCTTGACAGTTTGGGGCTGGGATATCTAACACGACAGCGTGGCACCTTGTTGGTGATGCACTACTTGGTTTGTTGGGGGGGAAAAGAAGAGGAAAAAATGCAGCATCCAGATGCAAGAGCAAAGAGAGATGTAAGTAATGAAATCACCCATGCTGGGGTGCAGCAGGACTGCAGAGCTCAGGTTTTCTTTCCTCCAGCCTGACATTTAGGCTAGACATAGATATTCCTTGACAGAGGTTTGTGAGTAGCTCGACCTGTGCTAATTCTTCACCCCCAGCCACAGACCAGAAATCAATCTGCCTGGCCTCCATTTCTTGTCTGCTCCTTAGGAAGAGGCAAGCTTGGCCTTCTCTGATTTATCATACAACTTTAATAAGTGCATTTTATAGTTTAGGTTATATCCTTTCATGAGCCTCATTATTTTAGACTGGTTTTATAGCAACCAAAGCGTGCTGTAAAAGTGTCTTTCTCCAGTGGAGTCAACTAGCCCTTCAGTTTAAGCCCCCCTCATGACTTGGAAAGAAGGAATTTTGTTTGCCAGTTTTGACTAAGACACCAAGAGGACAATATGAGTGCCTAAAAAATGTGTGTGAAGTAATTGTAGCTGCAGTTGGAGTCTGTTGAGCGTGGCTGTAATGTCACTCACACCCCCAGGAGGGGTTTGGGTGTGCTGTTTATTTACAGCTTGCCAAATCCTGCCCATGGAAAAGGCTCTGTGCCCCTGGGTGTCTTCTGTTGGCTCAATTTTGGCTTTACAGAGGGGTAAAGGAAAGTAGAATTGGGCTTGGACCTGCTGGAAGACTCTCCATCCACAGGCCAACTTGGTATGAAGTTAATTCAAAGCTCCCTTAGCTCTTCTCAACTAAAACCAACATTAGAACTGGAAATAAGCCAAAACCATTAGCTTGCCCAAACGACAAAATAAGCTGGGTCTGAAACACACCCAGTACCTCAGGTTGAAACAAATTTGGGCTTCCAAATTTAGGCATTGCCATTAAAAGAGGACTTTGATTTGGGACAGGAAAGTTTGGCTGTGACAGAGGTGTTCCCCACTGCTTTTTGCTCTCCACCAAAGCAGGGGATCAGCCATGACCACTCTTTAGTACTGGTGGAAGAAGCACCTCATTGCCCATGAAATATCTGACCCTATGTCTCTTAAAATAGGGGGACACTATTGAAGGGAGGGAAGAAAAAAATGTATACCACCTTGAGTGGAGCTGGATGAGGAAGCTGCAGAGGACTAGAGGATACAAAGATGAGCCAAAGCCTCCAGAAGATCAAACCTGGAGGAGGTCCATGGGTGCAGCCTCCTGCCTCCCCCCACAGCACCCAGGCCCATCCTCCTCCATCCAGGACACCACCACAGCCCACCAGAGTGTCACAGACATTTCAGGAGACCTTTCTGCCACAACAGAGAATTGCATCATCTTCTGCTGACCACTTGCCCACTATAGAATGACATTATCATTAACAGGCAGAGCAGCAGCCAAACTCCTCCCTCCAGCACCCAGCAGAGACCCAAAGTGCCAGACAGCCAGAGGAGGAAAAAGTCCATGCCCTCACCCACCACAGGGGACATGGAGAAGGGAGCAGCCAGGTGAGGAGCCAAGCCATGGGAGATGGGAGCAGCCAGGCCAGGAGCCCAGGGATAGAGCAGGGACTCAGAGACAGCTTCATGTTCTGGCCCTGTCATCCTGGGAACTCCACTCGCCATGAAGAATCTGGGAGCCTTTCAAACAACCAGAACCAACACACAGCACACCCATGAGATAGGCAAGTCCCACAGCAACCAGAGTCAGCTCTTATAGAGGTGGCTTCTTGCCCCACCTCCACGTTAATGTGGAAGGTGGGGGCACCTGGTGGTGATCTCCTCATCAGTTCCCACCCAAGGCTGGCCAGACCCTGGGTGAAAACCAGTCAGGAGAGCCTGGTTGTGGTCATCATCCACATGTTTAACCCCAGCACTTCAACCCTGAGGCAGTCAAGGAGAGATATGGGACCTTTCAAGCAGAAGACCACAGTGTGAGCTGGAGACAACCCCATTCTCTGGCTTTTGAAACCATGTTTCCAGCTGGACAGAGAGGAAGCAGCTCTAAATTTTAAAAAAATAAATAAACAAATAAATCCAAAACCATCCCAAATTACCAAACCTGAACTGAGTGAGACTGGAGGATTAATTACAACAAGACAAAGGTGACAGTGTCCACTAATCTGCTCAGGGCAGAGTAAATATTCGCAGGCTAGGTCTGTTTTGCTCCTGCAGCACACATCCCCCTGTCAGCACACCAGCCAGGAGACTTCACTTCTCAGATGTGCTCAGAGATCTGCCCTCACCATGAGGACTTCACGTGGATCCTGTCTCTCTCTTTTCTTTGCCTTACTCCAGAAAGAAATGGAGATTTATCTGCACAGGACACATGTCCTCGATTTTCTGCCCCCCCAGACTGAGGTGGGGTGCAGAGATCAGCATGAACAGGATGAGCTGTGTTCCACCCATGCTGGCATGGCTAATGGGATCAACGAGCCATGGGCTGAGCCCTCCCCTTCCACCCACAGTTCTCTTCCAGTCAGGAAGTATTTGGTCTTCTCCATCCCATGCATTCAAAGAACCCTTTGCAAGCAGAAGCTGGAACCCACATGAAGGTGTATTTGCTCCATCACAGTTAAAGTTTCACATCTGAAAATCATAGAATGTGTTGGGTTGGAAGGGACCTCCAAAGGTCATCTAGTCCAACCCCCTTGCAATAAGCAGGGACATCTCCAACTAGGTCAAGCTTCTCACAGAATCATAAAACCTTCTCTCTTTCTTGTGAGCATAAAAGCTGGAAATCTGCATCCCTAGTCAACCACCACCCAAAACTCCCCAGTGAGTAGCTGAGGACTTGGGCTTCCCTTTAATTAACAAGCAACTGAGTTCATAGTAGATGTGGCTTTCACTTAGCTCTACATGACTTTCCTTGCTGGGACTAGAGCCACTAATCCCAGGCTGCACCTACCTTGGAGAGGCAGCAGATGTTGTCCTCTCTCCTGGTTTAGCCTCCTCCATCTTCTGCAGTGGGAACTGTAAAGAGGTTGGAGAGGAGTTAAGCAGGGATTTATGGAACAAATTTACCTATCAAATAGGCATCTGAAGGAATATTTGGCATCCAGGCACTTTTAAAAGCACTAGATGGTTTTATTGGAGATCCTACTATGTTGGCTGAGAGCATCAGCAGGAGTGGCAAGAGCTGACCAAGCTGGCACTGACCCCTTGAGGGGAGGTCTCATTTGGCCATGCAGTGGACACCCTGGCATGACACATTCAATGCAGTAACCAGGAGCAATCTCTGGCCTCAGGGGGTGAAAACATACAACTGGGTCATGGCTACAGTGCCTGGATCTGGTCCTGGAGCTGGTTTTGCAGAGGCTGGGTGGAACACCATCCTTGATCTGACACAGATGAAGCTGTCAGAGATGGCCACTCACCTCAGCTAACAGGGTGTACATACATCCACACCCAAATATTCCCCCTTCAGCAAACAAGAATCTGCCTTTGAACCACACACTCAGCATCACACAGCAATTCTTGAGCCTGTTGTCACCATCTCTGGGGGTAGTTGAAAGTTGTAGATGAGATGCTGAGGGACACGGTTTAGTGGTAGACTTAGCAGTGCTGGGTTAATGGTCAGACTTGATGATCTTGAAAGTTCTTTCCCAATCTAAATGGCTCTGTGATACTATAAAGAGGAACTGAGTGAGTCACAGCTCCATTGTGGAGTCAGTTTTGCTCTATTTTGCAAATATTTGCTTTTGAGCAATACTGTTACTTTTGTTTTGCCTGCAGACCAGCTCTGTTGTGGAAGTCATCTCGTTGTGTGCAAGGAGGTAGCTGCCAAACTGAGAAACACCAAAAACCCTCAACAAGTGAACACACATCTATGGGGAGTGGTCCAGGCTGGGCTGCATTGGTCATTCTGTGTTTGCAGATCATGCACCACATCCTGGCTTCTGATGGGCAAAACTCTCTAGAGCTGCTGCTCTCCCATCAGAGGTCTTCTTCCAGCTCAAACTTTTAATTAGGTGAGTTAAACACTGTTGTCTCCACAGCCATTGTTGCCATCAGCCATTGTTTTGGCAACAGAAAAGGAGGAGAGGCTGAGTCCACCCAAGCTGGATCTAATTGTTGATTGATGTCATGAGCCCATAATGTATTCTAGACATGGATCCCAAGATGACAGACATTGGCTTAGGCACCAAAAGTCTTGTAGAAGTAACTGCTCCATCAAATGATGGGCTTCCAGTCTGTGCATGATGGGTGTTTTAGCACCATGTTCTTGACTCTGAGAATTTGGGGAGGATGACCTGAAGCTGTGATTCTGGAACGGATCAGCTGTCAGCTCCATGGGAAAGGCTGGATCTTGGATGCTGTGCTTCAGAATCATAAAATCATAGAATGGTTTGGAAGGGAACATTCAAGGTCACCCAGTGCAACCCCCTGCCCTGAGCAGGGACATCTGCAGCTAGAGCAGGTTGCTCAGAGCCCCGGCCAACCTCACCTGGAATGGTTCCAGGGGTGGGGCAGCGACCACCTCTCTGGGCAGCCTGGGCCAGGGGCTCACCACCCTCGGCATCCACAATTCCTTCCTTCTCTCTAGTCTAAATCTCCCTCTTTGAGTTTCAAACCATCACCCTTGTCCTGACACAACAGGCCCTGCTAAAATGTTTATCACCCCACAATGCCATATTCCCCCTTCATGTGCAGCTGTTTCCCTCCATGCCCCAACCAGCAGCTCCCTTTCCTTCCCAGTTACACTCAGACCTGCCCCAATCTCAATATGAACCACAAGAAGCTGGGGCAGGACCTGCACAGGACCCCACTGCTGCCATCACAGGTCCTCTTGCCAGGCTGGCCCAGGTCCACTGTGCCCCAGCACATCCCCCATCCGTGGCAAATTGCTTTAGGGAATAAAAAAAAAATCAGCCAGTTTGTGCAAAACCAGAGAGATCCTGTTCCTAATGCTGCATTAAAACGCTCAGCTTAGTGTTGTAACAGGTTTTTCAGACATTTCTGGCTCTAGTAAAATATTTTAATAGCATTGATAATATTTATCATGTGGTTAGGGATGTTTGGGCTAGAACAAGCCCTAGCTCCAGCTGGCAGAAACCCCAGGAGCCAAATAACTCCTCTCTCTTGATTGCAAGCTGACATCCCTCATTTGCATGCTCCCCAGACCATTCCCAGTGATGGGAAGCAGCAATAAACCCTTGGGGAAAAGCTTTTTTAATGGCCTAAATGACTTAGGCACATAATGCCCCATAAAGCCAAGGAGGCTTAGAGCCAGATGTTTTAAAGCTATTCCAGCATGTACCAAAGCAAACAGGTTCCTGTGAGGGTTTGCACAGAGCCCAAGGGAATTATCCATTAGGAAAAGGTGTGGGAGTTCCCAAGACATCACCCAGGGCAGGCACTGAGTGGGATGGAGAGAAGGTGCCAGGTTTGGAGAAGCCATCACAGCCCTGAGATGCCACCACCCCACTCATCAAGAGCGGGTGCCCCAGCTCCAGGGGATGCAGTGATTTCCTAGAGCTCTTATCCTGCTGGTACCTTGCCCAAAAGTTTTATATTTAATCAATTCTTTATTAAGACAACTATTTCAGCTCCCTAGGAGATGTCACTCAAGGGGTAGCAGGGCTTGTTGGAACATGCAGCTTGCTGGTGGGGAGCTGGGCTTTGGGTAAACAGGACATGCCCTGCGGGGAGCACTTGCATCTACATCCCCCAGCAAGCAGGAAAGAGACAAATTCCTGGAGCAGACTGTTTTCCACCCACTGATGAACTGGTGGACAAAGCCCCAGGCTGTTCTTTTCCTGTTATGCCAGCAAAGCTTAGGTAGGTTTCTTTTTTTTTTTATTCCTTTTTCCATTTCTCTCGGACATTCCGGATTTATTTTGTTGGTTTAGCTGAACATCTGAGTGTGCCACACCTATTTATTGGGGGTTTCACCCTGGCTTCAGCACGTGTGAGGTGTCTGCGTCTGCTTGCTCACGTGCAACAGCCCAGGATGATTTTTATGCTGCTTGAAGAGTGCTCACTGGCTAGAAAAGGCTCCCAGCAAAGACATCAGCACTGCTCCATGTGCTGGGGGAAATAACAGCCAACAGAAAAGTGTCAGCAGGTATCCCAGGGCACATAAACAGCTCTGCAGACATCCTCTTTTTGTTTTTTCCTATACCATTAGTCAGGGGTTCACCCCTAGGAGCACAAGCAGCACTGTGGAAGTAGCTGAGATGAGCCAAGGGGAGAGATGAGGTCTACCTAAGGTGCTGCAGCATCTTAGCCCCACCACCCTACTCAGGAGACCACGGGTAGTATGATGAAGCTGTGAGGCAATCAGGAGAATGGGCTTGTTAGGGGATGACCACACTCCCAGGATGCCAGCAGTTGCAGGCCTGCCCAAGGAGCTCAAATCCCTTGGGAAGGAGATTAGCAGCTGACAGTCCAGCCCTGGTTTAACTTTTTGCAGGGTAACTGAGCCAGGAGGGGATGGGGAAGGGGCCTGGGGGGGCTGAGGGTAGAAGGGTGTGACATTAACTACCCCATTTAGCCATGTGGGTGATGCACTTGAAACATCTCCTGGAGCAGCACACAGAAAAGTCTGGGCTGAGCTTCTGTGGTGGTTTTTCACTATAAAAGCAGGAACCTTCCATGATGGGCTAGAGGACTTCAGCAAGCATGTATCCTGCAGTGTCTGTAGAGGGACTGAATTCAGGGGGAAGGAGAAGGATGGGAGGCTGAGGACTGGTGTCAGCTTGGCTTTAGTGGAGCTGTGCTGATCTGTCACAGCTGAAAAGCTGCACTGAGGTGGGAAGGAGCAGCCAGCAGAGAGGCATAGAAAAACAAGGTGGTGTAGCTTTGCAGCAAGGGCTCAGGCTGGCTTCTCCTACTATGGGGTTTTCAGAGCTTGGCTAGAAAACAGGAACCAGCAAAAACCCATTCCAGTGAGCAGGTTGGGTAGGAGATGCCCGAGATGTCCTTCCTGACATTGGTGCCATCCATGACTGCATGTGTGTGGTTTGCTCTTGGAAGATACAGCTTCAGAAAAGCTTGTGGCTGAGCAGATCTGCTCCAGCTCTGCTGGCCCCTGCACAGCAGCACTCGTGCCCTGAGCAAAGCTTTTTGGAAGGTGCAGCTCCTCAGCCAGTGCCCGAGGCTGCAATATTGAATGGAATCTGAAGCAGAATTCAATTGCACTGGGAGCTGAGCCCCAGCCTCCTCAGGTCACAGAATCACAGAATAGTGGGGGCTGGAAGGGACCCCTGGAGATCATCTCATCCAACCCCCCTGCTCCAGCAGGTCACCCACAGCAGGGTGCCCAGGATGGTGTCCAGGTGGGTTTGGGATCTCTCCAGAGCAGGAGACTCCACAGCCTCTCTGGGCAGCCTGCTCCAGGCTTGGGCCCCCTCCCAGCAGAGAAGTTTTTCCTTAGGTTTAGATGGAACTTCCTGCATTCCAGTTTGCAGCCCTTGCCCTTTTCCGAACGCCCAGCCAGCAGAAGCAAACACAGCCCTGGGAGAACAACTTCACTTTAACATGAGCAACACCTCTTGGAGATCAGTGCTGGCCCTCCAGCTCTACACACCTCAAAATCCTCTGCTCCCAGAGCAGCCAGCTCCAGCAGGATGCCCTTCCACCACAGCTTTGTACACCAGTGGAGCTGCTGCTGCTAATTACCTCTCATATTAGTGCTGTCAAGAGCTCTTAAGCCTGTAATTAGAAGCAGGAGATGGATAGGTGGCAGAGTGAAGATGAGAAAACATGAGGCTCTGCAGGTCAGTGGGCTGGCTGGAGAACATGTGCAACAAGAGACCTCCATGGGCATCATTAATCTGGATCCTTTAATTGGGAGCTTGGAAGAAGCCTTTTCCATCTGCCTTCAAAGAGGGAGGACCAGAACTGCCCCGAGGAGGCTGGAGAAAGACAACCACTGGCCCCTGCGAGGCTGGCATCAGCTCTGATGTGATGATTCCCACCTTCCCTTGCTGTGAGCAGCCTCCTGGATGAGGGACACACGTCACAACGAGTCCCTGGCCCCTTCCCTCTCCATGCTTGCTCAGCCCAGCAGCCCCAGGGGAGGTTGAATTTCCATTACTGCTTTCAAGCCGTGCTGCTGGTTATTGCTTACCACTCTATCAGCCATCAAAGTTCCCATGAAAAATAGTGAATAGGACACAAATTGCAAATTAGGCTTTAATTAGAAGCTGGCACCTGCTTTCTGACCAGGAAACACAATGAAGACATCTCTGTGTTGCTATGGCAGTCCAGAAACAGAGATTTCTGTTTCAGGACCCTTTGAAGACAAATTTACTCGGCGCTATAAACTTGTATGCCAAAGTGATTAACACTTTAATGCTAATATCAAGCTGGACCAGTTACACACATTTTATTCATTAGAAGGCATCATTTTTCAACTGTGCCTTATCAGTATGTAAATGAGATTTTGACTCGGCCGTTGTCTACTCCCCAAAGCCCAGCCCCAGTGAATTCAATTAATGCGATTTACATCCCAATGTGACACGGGAGGCTGTGCAGGGCTTGATAAGGCAGCCAGATGGGAGCTGAGCTCCCAGCACAGCCCTGCTACCACCCTCCTCCTCCTCCAGGCTCCCTGCCTTTGCTGGGCAACCCAAAAACAAAGACTCCCGGCCAAGCCCCATGTGATTCTTCCCCTCTCCATGCTCCTGCCCATGTGGGATGTCCCATCTCCAGCCACCACCCTGCTGCTGGAGGCACTGGACTGGTTGAAGGCACTGGAGCCAGCACAGGGCTGTGCTGGGGTAAATGAGGACAGGCTCCATCTTTGCTTTATGGCTGGACTCGATGATCTTAAACGTCTTTTCCACCTAAATGATTTTATGATTCTCAGCTCAGGCAAACCCTGCAGATGTGCAAAACAGCCAGTTAAGCAGCTTCCACTGCAAGGACAAACCCTCAAGGGTATCCTGGCTTCCCTCTGAAAAAAAAAAATCCCTTTAGCTTTTCCCTGTTTTGGGCCAAAATCCTGATCCTGCCTACACCAGGGCTAGACTGGAGGAAGCCTGCTGGCACTACACCAGGTACCAGACACTGTCACCACTGAGGTAGGATTGATGTGCACAGGCTTGGGCTCTGCCCAGCTGGGGTGAGGGGAAGGAGGACACTTATTGTCCCCACCTCATGTTGTACAGCATCTCTGCACGGGGTCCTTTTAGCCAGAAACCTGAGTTTTGTTTCAGAGCCCAGGATTTTTCTACAAGCCACATAGCTCTTGACACCTCTTTGGCCAGAGGTGGCTCAGAAGCAGCAAAGGCACGGTGAGTCCCCACCTGGGGGTGGCCTCAGGGACATTTTGTCAACATCTGGTCAAAACGGGATGTGGCTGGGTCTGAGAATCATCCCCAAACCCCTAAAAACAAGGCTCGGTGCCTGCTCTTAATGCAAAAATGCACCAATTTGCCCCATGAGTGTGTACCCAAGAGCCTGGGAGTTTAAAAAAGAGCCTTTTCCTTAAGTGACTGAGCTTTGTATGAAAATCAAATAGGTGTTTGTGCCCCTGCTCATGTCAGGACACCACCCAGACCCAGCCTGGAGGCACCTCCTTGGCTGGAGGTTTGGAGGGCTGGGTTCAAGGCTGGAAGCCACCATGGTGTTGCTCACCAGGCCAGTCTCTGCACAGTGTAATAACTTTGTTTTCTGAAGCAATGAGCCCTTGCAAACGTTTCCAAAGCAGGTGGTATCTGCAGCTTGGTTTACACCATTCTGCTTGTACCAGGTAGATCACTGATGTCTCTCCCAGCCCCAAAGCTTCCCCAGACCCTGACCTGTGCTTTGCCCACCCGACGTGGATGCTCGTGTCTGAGCACAGGGTGGTTCTGCAAAGCAAATGCAACTCGTGGCTCTGAGTGGGCACCCATCCCAAGCCAGCAGGTCCAGCATGGCTGGGAAACAGCAGTGGAGCAAAGCCCAGAGGTCCAGGACAGCTGATTAACCCAGGGGAGGTGCAGCCCTGCATCCCCACAGCCCATCCCCACCACCACCCCAACTCCACCAGCTCCCACACAGCAATTCCCCCACTGTCAGGGATCCATCCCAGCTCTGCTGGATTTCCAGGCATGGATTTTGTTGTGAAGACCCATTGCACTGAGCTTCCAGACGGGGATCTACTACTTGTAACACCAGAGAATCATTTGGGTTGAAAAACACCTTTAGGATTATCAGTCCAACCATTCCCCCAGCACTGCCAGGTCCCCACTGCCCCGTGTCCCTCACCCCACATCTCCACGGCTTGGGAACACCTCCAGGGGTGGGGACTCCACCACTGCCCTGGGCAGCCTGGCACAGCCCTGGGCAACCCTTTCAGGGAAGAGGTTTTTCCAAATAGCCAGCCAGCAGTTTGTCACCTTACTTGTGAGCAAGACTAACTTTTCCCCCCCAAATAAAACCTCCCACCATATTTTTCACCTTAACAGAGTGACTGTGGATGGAAGCAAAGAGGGATAAAAAAACCTTTCTAGAGAAGCAAATCCTTCCAGGGAGCTGGAATAGTCCCCGTGACCCCAAACACAAAGTCAGTTGTTGCCCAAAATCTTCCTTTGCAGGGTTCAAGGGCCAAGAAATAAGCAAGCTCAGATTATCAGCAGGCTTTGATGAAGTTGCATCCAGGCTGAGCAGAGCTGGCTGCTTATTCAGGCAAATTCTGCATAACCAGCTTAGGCATGCCCCGGGATCTGTGGGAGATCCTGGTTGCCCCGGGGAGATTAGGAGAGGAAACTCAGGTCCTTGTTTCAGCACGGGCAGCTAAGGTGCTTCCAAATATCCTGATTAATTCCCAGCTTGGCCCTGCATTAAGACAATATAATAGGCCCCTTATTGTCTGAGTGCATGTGACTGTTAATGACGGGCAAAGTCCTCGAGCACTTGGGACAGGCTCCAGTTGAGCAGCCCCACACATCCAACCAGGGGGAAAAAAACCAGCATCTCACTGATCAGCACGTTCCTGGCCCTCAGTGCTTGCTTTGGCCACGTGGAAACATTCATTCATCTGCCCCATGCAGATAATAATGAGACTGTTGAGGTGGTAGGCTGAAATAAATGCTGGAGGATGGTGAGAACCCCCCTAGTGCCAGTCTCCTTCCTCAGTCCTAAGGCTGCAAACATTAGACACAAAACCTTGGTGGCTCGTCCCATCTGGAGAGGGCATCCACAAGCCACCACCCAGAGGGCTTGTGGGTGCAGGACCATGTTTTGTACAAACCAGACAGGCTTCCAGGGTTTGCCCTAGAGAAAATTGGTGCCTGACACCGATGATCCTCACCCAAGGACCCTCCCAAACCACAGCTGCAGCTCTGGAGACCTTTGAGAGGAAACTTGTATGTCTCAGCAGTCTTCTACCAGTGAGTCCAGAGCCCTCTCTGCAGTCATCCAGGTGGGACTGACCTCATCCAAGGTGGACCTCTGTCCCAGTCAGCCACAAAAGCCATGCTTGCCATGGAAGAAACATGTTCTGGCAGGACACAGCCCACTTTGTCCTGAGACAGAGGTGCAAAATGCATCAGTGAATCCACCCAGGGTTCATCTTCCATCGGTGGGATGAGCCACACGTGGAGATCTACACCCAGGCACCCAAGGGTGGTGGTCCCCTGGTGGCTGGTGGCCATGGAGGTGCCTGCAGGAGCAAAGGGAGTTATTCCAGCTGCAAGGGCCACAGTTTGCAGTTCCTGTAGGGGAAAGCTGTAGTGAGCCACACACCCCCCATCACTTGTGTGCATCTGCAGTCTTGTAAGAGATGGCAGAGTTTGGCCTTCACTGGTGAAGTCTTGTGGGAAGAAGAACTGGAGGAGCTGCCCACGACTCAGGGGATGGAGGGAAGAGTGAATAGCACTGGGAACCCCAGAAATTTCATGAAACTTTCATTTCTTACCAAAAAAAAAAAAAAAAGCTCAAGCTTGAGGCAGCTCAAGTGATTGTTTTGTAGCTTCAGGGAAGAGGGAAACCTTTGGAAACATCTTTTTCCATTTGTTATTTTCCTAGTTAAGCAGGCTGTTGCAGGGACACAAATACCAGCTTCCTTTTCCTTATCAGCTGAGGGGAAAAAGAAATATCCCAGGCTGCTGACCCCAGGCAGCTCCTTCCTGCAGCCAGCAGCAGCAGGGTGCTTCACCCACGGTAGCTGCATCCTCTCCAGGTCAGAGGGTGATGGCTCTTCCCAAGCGTATCTATTTCAAACCCTCCCCAGATCCCTTGCTGCCACAAAACAACAGCTGGAGGGGGAAAAGGGGCTTGGTTTTAACTGAGCCTGCTGAAACTATTGGGTGCCACGGGTTCTGAGCTGCTTTGGGGACTTAAGTAACTTGAGACTGGCTCAGATTGAAGAGGCTCCAGCATGGAGAACAGGCTGGGCAAGGAAAAGTCTGGTTAGTGCCTTGTGGAGAAAGCTGGAGGAATGTTATTAACCACCCCGAGTCTTCCCACCAGTTTTCTCCTGTTTCACGAGCATGTAGGACTGCCACAGACCACCCAAAATCTACTTGCTTCTAGTAGACACCTTCAAAAACTACAAAGGCTGGGCTGTTGAGTAGCTAAAGATGTGAAGGACTGAGGGTGGAGTAGATATTTAGAGGAGGCTGGACAGAAGATGGGCAGGATGGCCAGGGCTCAAACCAAGACCTCCCTTCACTACAGCACTGGTCCAGGCTGTCCAGTGGGTGGTGGGATCACCATCATTGGTGGTTTGTGGTTTCCAGGACCCTACAGTACTCTATCCCCACTGCATTCACCTGCCCCCCATGGGAATCTTTCAGTCACATGGTTTGCACCTCTCCCACCAGCCAAACAAAAAGCTGCCACGACCCAAGCAAGTCCCACAAGGAATTTCTTGGAGCCAGGGCCAAACTCCAGCTAGTCAAACAAACTCAGCTGCAAAACCTACAGATGTGGGTATTGGCCCTAGAAAGCCAGGGTTAATTAAGCTTCCCACTGGCAAAAGCTTCTAATGGCACAGCAGCAGCCTGGGCAGAGGCTGGGAGACTGGTGCATGGCTGCAGGGAGACTTTCCAAGCTCCAGTCCTCTGCACTGGATGGCACAAAGCAGCAGAGGAGGCAGCTGCCACCTGGGGGTAGACCCAGGGCCAAGGGTCTCTCCCTGCAGCCAAACCTTCATCTCCCACCTCCAATTCAGGTGAAACCCTCGAAGGTTTTGCAGCCAGGACTTCTCCAATAGGTCCTGAGCAACTTCCCTCCATACACATCATTCAGAGTTAAGAGACCTCCTCTGCCCCTTCTCACCCCAAAATACTGCCCAGGGGAGCACTCCTGTATGGTTGGCATCAAACCATTGCTCTTGCCCCCTTGAGAGGAGAGGGGGTCAGCTCCCAGAGCCACGGCTGACAAATGGGACCTTGTGGTGGCACAGTGGGGGTTGTTAAGAAACAAGGTGCTGGGGCTTATGAGCTGGGAGCAGGGAAGGGGAGATGCCCCAGTGATGGAGCTGAGGGAGAAGCAAGATGCTGCTGGGTCAGCCAAAAACCCAAGGGTCACTGGGCACAGGCTCGGGCACTGGCTGACCCTGTGCCAAAAGCCCTGTTCCTTGGCTGCTGAGTCCACCTCTGCTTCTGCACTGCTGTCCCTGAGGCTCCACCACTCCTGAAACATGGACAACGGAGCAAGCTCAGCTTTGCAGAGCCCACACAAGCAAAGAGGAGGAGGAGTTGGCTCATCTGGGTGCTCTCCTCCTGTGAGGAGGGAGGGGAGAGACAGGAATATGGGGATGCATCTCTAGGAGACCGGGGGCACTGGCTACACACAGGACCCCTCTGTGGGTACCAGTAGGGTCATCCCAGGACCTTCCTTCCCAGCCAGATGATGGGCATGGAGATCTCAGCCTGCACAACTGAAACAAGCCACCAGCACCCCATCCCCACATCTCCTTCTGCCACATAGTTTTGGGTCCTTTCCCCCATCCCTGATGCTGCAGGATGAAATTTAGCCCATGCTTGCCTCCAAGCTCCATGAAGATTTCCAAATGGCACAACAGCATCACGCTGGGGTCCAGCCCCAACATGTGGCTGCATCTCACCAATACAAGATAATGATAACAGCCTCCATCCCCCCAAAAATACAACCACATCTGATGCCTCCTGCACTCTCCTCCCCCTAGTAACCAGTGCTGCAGCCAGTGGGGACAGTGCTGCTCCCCTGGGGCTGTCACCTCCTCCTTCATCTTTCTCAGCCACACTGATTCTCCCCTCCTGCCCCCCACCCCGGGCATCCACCTACAGATCGATTCAGATCTCCATCCCTCTGCAAATCCCACGAGGAGTTTGCATCCTGAAGGGACAAAATACCTCTATTTTAGGGAAAAAAACATGACTAAAACTTCAGTGCCCACGTGACAGACAAGAACACACCATGCACAGAGCATGGGCACTTTGTCCAGCACCATTCTCCTCCAGGGGTTGCTGCTGTGGGATGCAGGCTCACATCAGCTCCTCTGCCCTGGGTAGGGGCAGCCCAGCAGCACCATTCCAGCCCAAGAGAAACCTGCTGCTCTGGACAAATAAACCAGCACTACCTAAAGAAGGCAGCTCAGGTCCAGCAGGCAGCATCTTCATCGATGGTGGACTGGTTGAGGACCCACTGACCCAACTTCCCAGCTGCAAGGAGGTTGCTTTGTGGTTTTTTGCTTTAGGGTTTATTTTTCCTTCCTCTTATTTCCTTCTATACTTTCCATCCCTCACTCCAACACACAGAACAACTGCAGTCAGGCCCCTGGTGAAGGATTAATCTCTTTGTTTCCCTGTCAGCACTTTGCCATGGATGTTTCATGGCTTCTAAAGCACTTTGCAGCCTCCCTTTCCTGTGCCCCCAACACACACACCCCTTTTCATGTGCTAAGCAACAGGATTAACCAGAAATATCTTTGACAAGGGATAACACTGTCCTTGACTCCTCATAAATTTGGGGAGGAGCAAGGTGTTTGTTTCCAAAGGCAGAAGAAATGAGTCCCCCAAACACTTCTATCACAGTGACATCAATGACTACCCTCCAGGCAGTGGAGATGGATCCATGTCACTCCATGGCCAGCAGCAAGGGTGCCAGTTGTGTTCCTGACCTGTCTGGGCTGCTCCTGAGCTTCACTTGCCTTGGCCAACGAGGGGTGAGAACATTTTACCCACTCAAGCATATTTTGAGGGTGCACGAGGCTCTCCCAAGCCTGTTTCTTGGCACTATAGCCAGGCCCCAGCTATCATAGAGTGGCTGAGGTTGGAAGGAACTAGAGATCATCTCATCCAACCCCCCTGCCATGGGCAGGGACACCTCTCAACTAGACCAGGTTGCTCAAGGCCTCATCCAACCTGGCCTTGAACACCTCCAGTGACGGAGCATCCAAAACCTCTCTGGGCAATCTAGTCCAGAGTATGCCCACCCTCCTACTGCAGAACTTCTTCTCCCCACCCTCCTACTGAAGAACTTCTCCCTAAGATCCAGTCTAAACCTGCTCTCCTTCATTTAAAACCATCTCCCCTCGACCTGTCGCTGCACACTCTTGTGACAAGTCCCCTCTGCCTTCCTGTAGGTTCCCTTCAGGTACTGGAAGGCAGTTCTAAAATCCCCTGGAGTCTTCTCCAGGCTGAACAACCCCAGCACCCTCAGCCTATCCCCATAGCAGAGATGCTCCAGCCCCTGGATCTTCTTGGTGGCCTCCTCTGGACTCCTTCCAACAGCTCTATGTCACTTTTATGCTGGGGACACCAGAACTGGATGCAATATTCAAGGTGGAGTCTCACATGAGCAGAGTAAAGGGTGAGAATCACCTCTCTTGACCTGGCCACACTCCTCTTGATGCATCCCAGGATGCAGTTGGCCTTTGGGGCTGCAGGAGCACATGGCCAGCTCATGCTGAGCTTCTCATCCATCCCCACCCCCAAGTCCCTGTTAAAATCCTTCTGAAAGGACACGTGGCAGGCACAGGAACTGCAGATGAGGTTACAGCCACCTGCTCCCTGCACAGCACAAACCTTGTGGCTGCAGGACGAGAGGGCACCTCCACCACAGCCAGCTGCCGCCCACCAGCTGCACCACCAAAGCACCCATGGTCCCACCAGCCCACGGCAGCTGGGGAAGAGTTCTGCACCCAGGGGAGCTGGGTCCTGCTGGGATCATCCTGCAGGTGGCCCTTCCATGGTATGTGAATTGACTGACCCCTCACCTGGCCAATAAAAACTCATTAGTGAGAAAAAGCCAAACTCCAAACCAGATGTTCATACAATCATGGAGTCATTTAGGTTGAAAAAGACCTTTAAGATCAAGTCCAGCTATTAACCCTGAACTGCCAAGTGCACCACTGACCCATGTCCCTCAGCACCACATCTCCACAGCTTTTAAAGCCCTCCAGGGGTGGGGACTCCACCACTGCCCTGGGCAGCCTGGCACAGCCCTGGGCTACCCTCAAGGGGGAGAAATTGTTCATAATGTCCAACCTAAACCTCCCCTGGCACAACCTGAGGTCATTTCCTCCTGTGCTAGTGCTGGTTCCTTGGGAGCAGAGCCCGACCCCCCCCTGACTCCAGGCTCCTGTCAGGAGCTGTGCAGAGCCAGAAGGTCTCCCCTGAGCCTCCTTTGCTCCAGGCTCAGCATCCCCAGCTCCCTCAGCTGCTCCTCACCACACTTGGGCTCTAGACCCTTCCCCAGCTTCGTTGCCCTTCTCTGGACCTGCTCCCACCCTTCAATGTCCTTCTTGGAGTGAGGGTCTCAAAACTGAACCCAGGATTCCAGGTGTGGCCTCACTAGTGTTGAGTATAGGGCAACAATCCCTGCCTGAGTCCTGCTGGCCACACAAGTCCTGATCCAAGCCAGGATGCTGGTGGCCACCTGGGCACTCACTGGCTCATCTCCAACCAGCTGTCAGCCAACACCCCCAGGTCCTTTCCCACCATGCAGTTTCCAGCCACTCTTCCCCCAGCCTGGAGCACTGCAGGGGGTTGTTGTGACCGAAATGCAGGACCCAGAACTTGGCCTTGCTGTAAGTCAGTGATATGGCCCTTGTTGATGTTGGAACAGCTGGTGTTGCCACCACAGGACTGGCTCTTCCAGGCACTGAGTAGCACACCCAGCTGTCCTTCACCAAGCCCTACCATTAAGCAAAGCAACAGGATATATTTTAAACCACTTTTTTATGACTACTGCATAGTCAAGGAACCATGGCAGAGGGTTGGCTGTTCCCAAAGGAGGCAAGACTGTCCCTGATCTAGTGGGAGGTGGCAGGGAGGTTGGAACTAGATGATCTGTAAGGTTCTTCCAACCCAAACCATCCTATGATTCCAAGGGCACTCCAGCAGACAGTGGCTCCAGCAAACCTCCTGCAAACCCTCCAACCCTTAGTGCTGCTGCCCAAATTTTTCAGGCTGGCCAAAGCCCATCACCCACTTCTCCTGAGAGAGGAGAAGGAACTGATGGTGACCCGTGTCCCCAGGACCACGCCGGTCACGCGCGGGGCAGGGCAATGCAGAGCACAGTCATTATCTGTTGCAGAGCCCCATTAATGATGAAGTTTGGAAGACGTTGACAATCAAGCCCATTGAAAAGACTACAAGGGTTTCAAAGTGTTTCCTCTGAACCATGTGACAGCAAATTGCTGGGAGTAGACGGCTCTTCATTCAAATGCTCGTTGCCATGGGGATGGGATAACACCCCCCCCATTCAAGGGTGCCACAAAAGAAGCCTACTCTGTGCTACAATGGGCTTTTGAGTTCCAGCTACACTTTATAAATAATCAAAAATAAATTAATCTAGAGATTAATATCAGTGCCGACCTCTCCCAGCAGAGCAGAGCCAAAAGGCCAGCGGGTCCCAGGGCCAGAGGAGGAGCTGTGAGCACATGGATGGATGGCTGGGTGGCCGTGGCCCCTGCTGGGGTGGTGTTGGTGGGGCTCAGCCACGCGTGCCTGGGCGGGGAGTTGCTTTTGAATCCCAAAATGTCACCAGCAAGGTCACCTCCTCCTTGGGCCGGAGCCAAAACGCAGCCTGGGTGCTGCCAGACACTGGCAGAGGTGGACTCCTGCAGATCCTGAGGAGGACAGGAGCCCAGCCCCAGGAAAGTCAGTCGTCATCAAGGAGCCCAGATGCAGAGCAACGTCCTGTAAGAGTGTCTGTATCAGCACAGCCTGTTTCTGCACCAAAGCAGAACAGGTCCTGCTCCTAGAACCTCTGCTGTGAGCATAGGTGCTGCTGGTAAAACCTCACTAGAGTTATGGACAGAAGAGGCCTGAAGGTGGAAGAAGCAGCTCCACAGTACAAGAGGAGGACTCAATGTCCCCAGCACCACCCATCTGAACCTGCCTGAGATGCTGCTCCAGCATCTCCATAGGGGCATCTCTTGCCTCGAGCCTCTGCACACCACGCAGCAGCAGAAGGAGACACTCTACACCCACCCTCTGCTGGTCCCCCTCAGTCCCACCTCACCCCATCCCCCGGGCCCCAAAAACCACTGGGAGACTCATTGGCTCCTGCTGCCACCAACCACGAGCAGAGCCCAGGAGAAGGCACATGGCACTGCCTGAAGCAAGGGCCATGGGGGCAAAGGTGGGAGGCACCAGCTTCTCTTGGGTAAGTTTAGGGCTAAGCTGGATGAGAGAGGCCACCACTGAGGATAGAAATATTGTCTCCACACAGAACTGGGGCTACACCAAAGAAGTTCTTGAGAAAATCACAGAAAAACCAACAGCAAAGAGCATCTCTTACAGCATCCTGAGCAAGAAGGCACCTGGACTTGCTGGAGTTGTGACTCATGTTTCTACCAAGCCACCCTGCAGCTCCTCTGCAGAACCCACCATACCCCTCCATCTGCCCCTTCTGTCTCACACAGCTAGCATGACAACTTGTCCTAAAGACACAAAGGAACAGGGTCAGGTTCTCCCAAAACCAAACCTCATCAGAGCAGCTGCAGCATCACCCACCCCATTGCACCTCTTCCTTTAGAGGGCTCTCCAATAGCTTACCGAAAGCCACCAGACTTTGCTGCTTCACCCAGCACCTACAGTCACTAGAACAACTGGTGGAAGCAGCACACGGAAGCCCTGAGAAGGTGCCAGATCTGATTTCTTGATGTCTGTGAATGACAACCTGCTTCCAAACTCCTGGGACTCGGACTGGTCTCTGAACTCTGCTCTTACCAAGGAAAAGAGCAGCATCCACTCACCCCAATCAACCCCTGCCCCGGTGGGGGGCTCGTGAAGATAAAGCCTTTGGGCAAGGTCTGCTCGTTGGCTCACAGCTGCCAAATTTAGGGCTAAAATTAACTGTGGGATGAGCAGCTGCTGCCTCAACCCTTGGCTCGCCTTCTGCTCACGGGGGCCGGGGAAACGTTCGTACCAAATGTGAAATCAGTTCCCAGGAGCTGCTAAAACACCCCAGGAACTTCTGGAACAAACTCTGTGGGCTTGAAGAGCTTTGTTTGTGTTTGGGATCACACACGTAGAACCAACGGCTGTGGAGGGTTTCAGGATGGACCCCTACAAGGGCATCTGTTCAGTCAGTGGGTCTGCTTGCCTCAGGACACCAGAGCTAGCAGGGACTGGATAAGCTCATGAGTGGTTACTAAGTACATGGAGACCACATATGGCCTGGGACACCTCATGCCACAGATCCCCAGCAGCTGGGAGAGCATCCCTACAGCCCTGCCTGGCCCCCGGGCTCTGCCCCGTGCTGCTGGCTGTTGGAGGTGAGGCAAGGGGCTTGCAAGGCTTTGGTCCTCACCTTGTCTGAAAAGTGCTTGGGGTTTTTTTCTCCCCCCTTATGTGAAGCACAAAACCACAGATGTGACTGGGAGGTGTGCAAGGGCACTGGAGGGCCGTGGTGCCCCCACCAAAGGGTCACAACCCCTCCACGCTGAAGCCCTCTCTGAAAGCACCCAGGGCTCCAGGCTGCAGGAGGCAAGGGGCTAGGACAGCTCCATTGTTTCCCCTGATGAGGAGGGAGGAGAACCACCACCTGCTTGCGTGGGAGCAGTGCTGAAGGGGGGGAAGCGACCTGCTAGACAGATGACTCATTTCCATTGCCACCTCCTCCTCCAGTGCTGAGAACAGGAGGCAATCCTTCCCCTTCAGACTCCCTCTTTGCCTCTGAGAGGAGGGAAAACAAAGAGATGCAGCCAAAACCCCATCCCTGCAGCCACAAAGGATGGGTGCTGCTCCCAAGATTCAGCAGAGATGGAGCAAAACCTCGCAGAGCATCACCCACACCCACCAACGTCACACCCTTGGGTGCAGCCTCAGGCCACAGCAGCAGCCACACATAAACATGATATCCCAGTTCAGAGTTTCCCCCACAGCAGCAGCCCAAAGCAAGAGGATGGGGGGACAACCCTATTCATGAGTGGGAGCAAGCCCCAGGCCCCCAAAACAAGCTCCAGGCCCCCAAAATAAGCTCCAAGGATGCATGTGCTGTAGCAGGATCCAGTGATGGGGCCATGGAGCATCTCCAGCTGTTGATGAGGAAAACCTCTGTCCTCATTACCAAAACAACTGGGAAAGGCATGAGGGAGCATCGTGCATCTCCCAGGGGCTCTACCACTCCCTCCCACCTTGGAAGGGCAGAGAGGGACAGCTTGCACCTCTCCCAGATTCCCTTCCAAGCTGCTGCACATCAGCCAGACTGCTGCTTGCCCCATCTTGCAGCTCCAAGCCACCAAGAGCAGACCTGACCAGGCAGGCAGAAGACTCCTGCAGAGCCCAAGCTGCCCTCACCACTTGCTCCTACATCTGGTAACCAAGCCACTTAGAGCCAGGGAGGAAGAGACATGAACCATCTGCACGTGCTGGAAACTGGCAGGATCCACACCACTGGCCCTACCACGGCCCTGCACAACATGTAAATAATTCAGAAAATTAATTAAGATGCTCTTCATTAAGTGCCTGTGCTGCAGTTCTGGGAGAGAGAGGCAGGAAACTGCTCAATCATGCTGCTGTGGTTTCAACTGACCAGCACGTGGGATCCACCAAGAGCCACCACAGAAAGGCAAACCACATGTAGAGAGTCAAGAATGGGTTTTCTCTGCCAAGAACAAGGATTTTGAACCCACCAACCTGTTTTGAAAGTCCTCCTACCTACAGGATACCTCATTCTCCCCAGTCAGCAGCAACAAGGCTCCAGGGTTTCACAGAAACAGGAGAAAAATGACAAAAGTAGGAAAAAAAAAATCATTTAAAAGGAGACAAAACCTGAGTGAAACCAGGATGGAGCAGCTCAAAGCCCGTGTGGTTGTTGGTCACCCTGCTCCTACTGCTGCAACTTGCTCTCAACACTTCATCCCCCTTGCTCCCACCACTATTCCACCCTAACGAAGGCAGTTGGTGATGGTGGGTGGGGGAAGCAGAGGAGGAACCTCCTCCCTCCTGAGGGACTGATTAATGAGAAGATTTTCTATTATCAGGTTATCACTCCCCATTTCTCTTAATTGTGGCGGTGCACCTCCAGCCTCTAAACTTCAAGGATGACAATAATTAGCACAGCCAGTCTTTATTACTCTCATCCTCTCTCCCCTTCAGGACGTACAAGATCTGACACCCCAGGGATGAATATGAAAAGGGGCTTTGCAAAGCACCTGCTTGCAGAGCTCACCAGCCACTCTGAGATCTTGTAATGAGAGGATTAGCACAGAATATATATGTGGCCCTCTAAAAGAGAGCATTTATTAAAAATACATCAATATATCACTGCTGGGGCACACATGCAGCTTCTTAACAAGAGACCCCCCCTCCCAAGCTGGCTTTTGTCAGCAGCAAGCGGAGCTGTGGTGACCAACAGCAGCTCCCTTCATGAAGAGGAGACCTGGTTGCTGCCACAGCAGCCAAGTGCTGGCCAGGAGATCCAGGGTGGCAGCAATGGCTGACCTCAAAATGGGGATTTAGGTGGTAAAAGAGGAGCCTGTGACATGGATCTTAAGAACCAGGCAAGAATAAAAAACCTTGTGTTTGGATGTAGCCATTGTTGGGCAATGTCAGCTGAGAATTAGGAATCAGCCTTCCCAGCCTTAGCAGTTAAATGTGTACCTATGGGATGTACATCCTAGAATCACAGACTGGGTTGGGTGGGAAGGGACCTTTCAAGGCCATCTAGACCAACCCCTGCCCTGAGCAGGGACATCTGCAGCTAGAGCAGGTTGCTCAGAGCCCCGGCCAACCTCACCTGGAATGGTTCCAGGGGTGGGGCAGCGACCACCTCTCTGGGCAGCCTGGGACAGGGGCTCACCACCCTCAGTGTCAAAAATTTCCTCTTCTCTCTAGTCTAAATTTCCCTCTTTTAGTTTAAAACCATCCCCCCTTGTCTTTAAAGGTCCCCTTTAAGCCCTGGCAGCCCCCAGCAGGTCTCCCCAGCTGGATCCTTCTCCTCTCAGGCTGCCCCAGCCCAACTCTCTCCTGCTGGACTCCCAGCAGAGGGGTTCCCCCCTCGGGGCATTGCTGGGGCTCCTCTGGCCCCACTCCAGCAGGTCCCTGGCTCTGCTGTGCTGAGGACCCCAGAACTCCAGGAATGTACCAGGTCAGAGCCCCAGCTGGCACAAGACCTACTAAAGACAGAGTCACGGGGGAAGCCTCTGCTCTCAGTCCCCCAGGATTCACCCCTTTACCCAGCTACGAGGGCTGACATCGCTTCAGCTTCCAAAAGGAGCCAAAAAACATCAAATATCACAAGATTTACAATAAACTCACCCTGCCCAGCACCAACAAGAATCCCAGAGCAAAGAAAACTCAGGGAACCCAGGCTGGAGGACTCTGCCACACGTTGCTTGGGGATGTGGTGATGAAGCCACCCACCAGCCCCTCATCCCCCCAAACTCAGCACAGAACCCAACCCAAAAAAGCAGGGGAAAAGAGCAGGTGGAATGTCTGCATGTATATATATATATAAAATGTAGAATCATAGAATATCTGGGGTTGGAAGGGACCTTTAAAGGTCACCCAGTCCAACACCCATTATATAAGGTATCTATAACAAATGAAATACATTACACACATATCTCGACGTTTCCATTCCCCAAGAGCCCCATTTCTAGGCTTTTTCCCTATAAGCACTTCAATAGGAGGAGCTGGCTTCTCCCCCAGTACCAACAGCAGGGTGGTCTTGCTGGTTTTCCTCATCAGGTCTGAAAAGCCCTTTGAAAGAAGAGAGGCATCAGTTCCTCCTTATTTCAGCTGGGGGAATGTGGAGCTCACAGGAACAAAACACATCGTTGGGTTGGGAACAGGGGCTGGTCCCATTGCTCCTGGTGCAGCATCTAATTAATCCAAGACTATCCCTCCCTCACAGGAGCCCAGGAGCTGGAGATTTAGGACAAACCTCCTCTAGAAGACAACTTGCTGTTTGGGAGTCCAAGTCCTGCTGTACATGGCTGTATAAAACCAGGGACAAAGGGCATAGACCAAATAACTGCTGCTTTCGTTGGTTTTGGGTGTTTTGGGGTGGGTTTTTTTCCCCCAATATCTAACAACTGGTTGTCCCATTCAGACTTGAAGATGCAGCAAAACATCCCAGTGATGCAGAGGTGAAAGCAGCACTTGTGGCTGTGGCTGTTGTGCTTCCTCAGCCAATTTCTAACTGCATCCATTGAATTAATAATGACCAACCAGGACTGGCATTGCTGATACAAACCTGATCCCTCTGCTCCTGAAATATTTATTGATTTTAAAGAATTATAGCCCAACGCCTGGTGCAGCTCAGGTTGGTTTTGATAGGGTTGGATTAGGCTTAAGCCTATTTGCTTAAGCAAGAGATCAGGTCTTCAAGGATGGCCCCAGGCAGTATTAATGTGCTGCAGAAACATGACTGGCTCTGAATATAACCTTTGAAATGGTCCAGGGCAGTTTCTTCTCTGTCCTTTAAGCCTGGTTGAAGAGCTGATGGGTGGAGGTTTTATCCAAATAAGTCCTGTAAGAACATCACAAGGGTAAAGCCTATGAAGCTCCTTAGGCCTCCACCCATGTCATGGCTTTTGGTCCCACAATGACATAAACAGGACCCACAGCTGTATTTATGGAATTACAGGATGGTTTGGGCTGGAAGGGACCTTTCAAGGCCATCCAGTCCAGCCCCCTGCCCTGAGCAGGGACATCTGCAGCTAGAGCAGGTTGCTCAGAGCCCCGGCCAACCTCACCTGGAATGGTTCCAGGGATGGGGCAGCGACCACCTCTCTGGGCAGCCTGGGCCAGGGGCTCACCATCCTCAGCAGCCAAAATTCCTTCCTTCTCTCTAGTCTGAATCTCTCCTCTGGCCCCGCTCCAGCAGGTCCCTGGCTCTGCTGTGCTGAGGACTCCAGAGCTGCCCCAGCACTGCAGGGGGGTCTCCCCAGAGCAGGGCAGAGGGGCAGGATCCCCTCCCTGCCCTGTGCCCACGCTGCTGGCGGGCAGCCCAGGGTAGGGTTGGCTTTTTGGTGACATTGTCAACGTGAAGAATTGCCAATGGGCAGCGTGGAGAGCAAAAGCCCCCGGGTCCCCTTCACACCTCTGGGCTGAATGCCAACCCTGAGAGAGAAGAGGATGGAATTTGTCAGAGCCTAGAGCTGTTTGTCCCTGGGCCAGCCCAGCATCAAAGCTGAGGTTTAGGGGCTGCAGAGGGGTGCAGTCCCCACAGAGGAAAGGTAAACGCCTGCCCCGTTGCCCACACAGTGCCAGGAGATTGTGGATCATTGCAAAAAAGGAGCAAAAACAATCTTCAGCAACAGGGAGCAGGCCCTGCTCGAGGGCCTGAGCTTCCCCCAGCTTAATTAGCTCCTCAATGATGCAGAGCCAGCTTCCCCAGGAGCCTCAAGAGGTATTTTTAGGTGCAACTGCTCCAAAATTAGACCCATCCCCACAGGAAGCTGACAAGAGCCCCCGAGGAGCCACGTGCAGGTTGCACCATGGATGCAAGAGCTGATCCCTGAGCCAGGGGAGACCACAGCAGGCTGCACTTCGAGCAGGGACCTCAGCACCTTCCCAAACACACGCCTGCAGGATTAAAAATAACAGAAACCACCCGTCTTTTGCACAGCTCCACGTCCCACCAGCCCTGACCCACCCCAGGAGGACCACAGATTCTCCTGGGCAGCTGCTGAAGCAGGGGGGAAGTGTCCCAAGGCCACGTGCCAGCGCTGACCCACAGCAGGCAGGAGCTGCCCATCAAAGGCCGTGGGCAGCAGGACATCCCTCAGCTCCAGGAATGCTGGGGACAGGCTGAGAGAGGAGAGAAGAAGTGGCTGTCAGGTTGAGGTGGTTTGGCAAAACTGTCCCCAAGCTGTCACAAACCACCAGGGCAGGTATTTCAGAAGGAAGGTGTCTTGTCGCCTAGAAAGAACATCAGAGAAGAAAGGAAAAAAGGATTTTCTTTTCCCCCCTTATTTTCTGAGTGAAAAAGGGAATTCAGTTTTTAGGAAGGTCGGGGGGTGGTTTAGGTGTTTTGGCAGAGTCATTTGTCACCTGCAATTGTTTTCAATTGACTTCTCAGTGAAAAAGAGCCTCACCCTGGAGGGAAAAACCCAAGGGCAAGTTCTCTGGTCCTGACTCTGGCTTTTGTTTCTTCCTTGAGAAATTGTTTGGGGAGACAGAGTTTTGGGGGAAAAAAAAAACATTCCATTCCATCATGCTGGCACCATTTCTTTTCCAGCTGCTGAGAGCAGGGATGCCTGTGACAGCCACCCCTCAGGGGGGTTCTGTCAGTGGTGCAGGACATGCCCTCGGTTCAGGTGAACAGCTGGTGGCTGGGAACAAGGAGATGGTGGATTGGAAGGGGACACACCACGGGCAACTTCTCCCAACAATCACCTGAGCAAGTCTTGGCAATCCCATGGGTTGTGTCTGTGCTCCTGGTCTCCCACATGGAATGGGGAAACTCCTCCAAGCCTTCACTGACCCATTTGCTTTGGTGGAGTCTCACAGAGGACAACATCCAGATGAAGCTCTGATGGGCTGAGGTGTCTCTCAGGTCTCTTGTCCTGTCTCTCTCAGCAAACCAGCACCATTTGTACCTTCAGGAAGGTAGTGCCACCTTATTTTATCAAAATGAGGAGAGAAGATGCCCTCTATGGAGACACTTGGCTAAACCTTCCCTCAAGGAGCACCCGTTGCCCATCCCTCCCCCTGCTCACCCCAGGACATTGCAGCAAGTGTAGCCCAGCCCAGGCTGACGTGGGATCCAAATGGATTTGTCAGAGCAAGCTGGATCTCCAAAAGGAGGTGAAAGAAAACTCTCACTTCTCCAGCACTCAGGCTGTTCCCATTTCATCTGGAAGCTTTTGGAGATTCAGCATCTCAGAAGCGTCACCAGGGACTGTCTCCCCAGGACCTTTCCTCTCCAGCCAGGACACAAGCAAGCTTTAGACTAACAGAGAAGACTTTGCTGGAAGAAGACATTTAATCAAACAAATCTGAGTATATCAAAGGGTCCAAGTGATGAAGGGAAGCTCCCACGTGGTGCTGCTCACACTTACCTTGGAGTCGGATTGCCTCCTGACTTGATATTTTAAGTTTAGCCAAGCTACTGAAGGCAAAACAGCAGGCACCTTCTGGATGCTTCCTTAGGAACTCCCCCCTGGACAGCAGCAGCTCTCCCTCTCACAGCTTCCACCATCACAGAATCACAGACTGGTTTGGGTTGGAAGGGGCCTTTCAAGGCCATCCAGTCCAACCCCCCTGCCCTGAGCAGGGACATCTGCAGCTAGAGCAGGTTGCTCAGAGCCCCGGCCAACCTCCCCTGGGATGGTTCCAGGGATGGGGCAGCGACCACCTCTCTGGGCAGCCTGGGCCAGGGGCTCACCACCCTCAGTGTCAAACATTTCTTCCTTCTCTCCAGCCTAAATCTCCCTCTTCGAGTTTCAAACCATCCCCCCTTGTCCTGTCCCAACAGGCCCTGCTCAGAAGTCTGTCCCCAGCTCTCAGAGGTCCCTTTAAATCCTGGCAGGCTACCAGAAGGTCTCCCCAGAGCCTTTCCTGACTGTGACCAGCACTGTGAGTGCTGCAGGAAGGGGCCAAGATCCCACAGCAAGCAAGGGAGCTGGGTGGACCAGGGTGGCTCAGACCACCACCAACCCCCCCAGCACCAGCAGCCCTGGGGAGAAGACAAAGCTGCATCATTTCAAAGGGGTTTCACAGCAAAACCATTCAAATTATTTGGGGTTGAATTAAAGTTGCATGAGATTTCTTTTTTTAATCACAATAATAAATAGCTGAGTGAGTCATTGCCTGAGAAAACCCAACAGCAGCGACAAGCTGAGCAACTTGCTGCTCACAGCTCCTGGATGCTGCTAGGAAGGGGTGGGAGGTTCATGCTGAGGGGCAAGGAAGAGGCAGCACAACTTCAGGGAGAGTAAACAGCCAGCTAAGAGCCTTCCCCTGCCTGCCTCAATGCCATTTTGAAGGGGGCTGATGAAGCCCAGAAAGCAAGAGGAGATAGTTTGGGACGTGACTGGGGCTCAGCAGCAGGTTGGGAAGGGCTCAGCACCACACGTGGCTTCCCCCAGCACAGATCATCACAATTAAAAAAGAAATTAAAAAAAAAAAAAAATCCATTTCCGGCATCCAAATATCCCCATTTGGGCTTTTTCCAGGAAAAACATCTCTGTATCCATTAGCTATTGTCTCCCTCTAGTGCAGGCAGAGCCCAGCCTGCTGCAGCTCCTGGGCTGGCTGGGAACCAAGGGATGAAGCTTTGCAGGGAGCTCGTGGTGGGTGGGAAAACACCAAGCGCCAGCTCCACCTTTCCATTGATCAATCAGCTTCCCCAGCAACACTATATTATTTATTTTTTAAAAAAACTCTTTGCATTCTATCTCAGCAGATGCTCAGAGCAGGAGGGATTGCTTAGTGACCACATCAGCAGGCTAAAGCCTCCCAAATTTGAGAAGCAGCCACCAGCAGATGCATTTTTATCAAGGGCTGGAGAGGACACAGATGAAACAACACCTATCCTCCTTCCCACGGCTCCTGGGGGACCATCCTAACCTCCCTTCACCCTTCAGAGAGGGGATTAAGGTTTCCTCAGCAGGGCTTTCCAGGAGCTCTTTTTACAGCTGCCTTTAACACCTCCATAGATCTCCTAAAGAAAATAAAAAGCTGCATTTAAATTTCTAAACAAAACGTCTCCCCTCATTTCCTCAGAGGATTTGTCCCAGGAGAGAAAGGGAATGAAGCCGCAAATGTCTGGCCTCTTAAAGCAAGCACTGCAGCAGCACCTTCACACCCTGCTCTGCAGCTTCACCCAGCAGAAAGTCAGGAGCCTGGGACACAGCCAGGTTTCCATCTCCATGCCCCTCCTACCTTCACTCCTCCAAAGGCTCTCCAGGCACTGCTGTCTCTCCCAGGAGCATTTCTTCTTTAAATGAGGTACCATCAGCAGCTGCAAACCCATCTTTTTTTGTGAGAAAGGGATACTGCTTCATGTGGAGCCCCCAGTTTTCACTGGGAAGCTCCAGCCAAGCTGTTGGTGAGGGAAGCAGGATGAACACAGCAGCTCCTCAGCCTGCTCTGTCTTCTCAGCACTACACTGGGGATAGATCCAGCTGAATCCACCCTGCTCCACTTCAACTTGTGCAACCTGTGTCCCACCACCAGCTTTCCCAGGGTCTTGCAAAGCAGCTGCCCCACCTGAGCACAGGGCAGGAGGCTCGTGGTGGAGGGAATCCACTGGTGCCCATCTCTGCACACTCTCCAACCAGCAATGCACATGGCAAGACCCCCAAGGAGGCTCTGAGCACCCCTGAGCTAGTGACACACATACTGGGGAGCCCAAGTAGGATGGGAAACAGCTCCTCGTGAAGATTCCCTGCTGTCCACTGCCCTTATTCATAAGGGGAAAGGAGGGGACCAAAAAACACCAAGACCCAGATGCATGGAAGAACCCAAGGGGAAGGCTGATCCAAGGGAAGGTTGAGCTTCCACCCAGAAGGTGGAAGAAAGTGAATATGATACCAGAAACACAGGTCTGCTCTCCCACACGACCACCACAGCCAGCATCCACCTCCCTGACCACATATTTTCCTGAAAGAGCTCCAGAGCAGAGCTTCCCAGCTGTGGTGGCCATGGGGACCTCTCCAGATGTGCAGGGCTGCAATCAGAGCAAGACCACAACACCCACAGCCCAAGCTACCATCACTGAAGCTTGTGGGTTACATTCATGAGGAGTTTCAAAAGAAACCTGCACAGATCCATTCAGCTGCTACTTACCCCCAAAACCCAGGTGTCAACACATCTGCCAAAGGCTCAGTCTCTGACCATGACCAGGGGAAGTGGGGGCACCCTCCAGGGTTCAGGTTTTCCTTGGATTTAGTTGCACAGGGTGTCCCTGACACTAGAAATGGTTTTTCTACTGCAAACCACCTGTATAAGAGTGAGACTAACAGCATCTGGGTTTTGACTCCAGAAAGTAAAATCTCCAAGGACAGAACTGCTACAGTTGAAACCCACAAAGGCAAGAGTGTGAAAATCTCCAGGTGAGAAGTTTGAATCATTTTACCTCTACAATTAGTTCACTTTGGCCCCTGTTTTGTTGCCTTCCCTCAAAATAATCATGTGCTCAAGTGTTTACTCAGCAACAAGCCCTCACCTTGCTCACTGAGGAATCTCCTGCAGAACTGAAGGATTCCTCTAACAGACACTTAAAAACCCAGAGTAGAGGAGGGCCATCTGATCTCCCCATTGCCACAGAAGAATTCCTGGCCCATCAAAGACCCTCCCGAAGATCTGTTCCCAGTAAGAGTATCCAAACTTCCACAATGCTCCTTCCACCACAGAGACCCATCCAGGAGGCAGGTCCAGGGCAAACAGCAGATACTTCGTGCATGGCTGGCAGCCAAGACTCCCCCAAATGCTGGCTTTGCCAGACAGTACCATGATTCCAACTGTTCCTCCCCCTCATGCTCCCAATTTTTCCCCAAAGACGATACACGACATGGAACCACACTTTGCACCGTGGTTTGCTGGGGATTTCTGGTACTTTTTAACACTTTGGTGCCTTTCTTTAAAAGGAAGACTTGCTCCAAGATTTGCAAGCACCCCAGTTTGCCTCTTCTCAAACGCCTCCTCCTCTGCCCGAAACCAAGCACACCATGTGCAGCCTGATGCTCATTTCAGGAAGGGGAGAGTTGGGAAACTCACAGAATTATAGGGGTTGGAAGGGACCTCTGGAGATCACCTCATCCAACCCCCCTGGCTCCAGCAGGTCACCCACAGCAGGGTGCCCAGGGGGGTTTGGAATCTCTCCAGAGGAGGACACTCCACAGACTCTCTGGGCAGCCTGCTCCAGGCTCTGCCACATTCACACAAAAGAAGTCTTTAAGTTTTCCCTTATCTCACCTGAGTCATCTACATCCAGTTAAAAGAAGAGAGCAGGAACATCTTGAATAATAGCATCCCTTTATTTGCTGACACCATTACAAAAACTGATTACATTAGCAACCAAAAAAAAAAAAAAAAAAAAGGAGTGTTTACTTGAGGTTGAAGTCAGAGGCAGCTAATCCCAAAATGTAATTAAGTAAAACCGTGTACAACATCAGTATTAAAATGTTATATCCCATTGGTGACTTTACCATGTTGGAGTTTTCTGAACAAGTTTTATTGAGCAAAATAAAAGATTAGGTGTTTACTCTCTCTCCAGGAATGTAAAGGTCTAATTACCCAAACAGGTTTGGCTTCATTATAAAACTAAACTCTGGAGGTGCCTACAGAGTTGTTTGTTTTGTTTTGTTTTGTTTTTTTTTTTTTTCTTTAAATCAGTAGTCTAACAAGGATTAGAAAAGACAAAACTCTGTTCAGTGTTTCTGACGAAGTAGAAAGGGTGAAAACATAAATAAGGCTTTAATTTGGCAAAATATAATACAATGCCTTCTGCTATCCTCAAATTAACGATTCCCCCGTGACTTCATTCTGCAAGAGAAACACAAGATCTCACATCAGCCAAGCAGCTCCCCAAGTTTCTCATCCAGCCCCCCTGCTCCAGCAGGTCACCCACAGCAGGGTGCCCAGGATGGTGCCCAGGTGGGTTTGGAATCTCTCCAGAGCAGGAGACTCCACAGCCTCTCTGGGCAGCTGCTCCAGGCTCTGCCACCCTCACAGCAAAGAAGTTTCTTCTTCTGTTGAGCTGGAACATCCTGGGTTCCAGTTTGTGCCCATTGCCCCTTGTCCTGTCACTGGGCACCACTGACAAGAGTCTGGCCCCATCTTCATGAGATCCACACTTTAGATATTGATCAGCATTGATCAAATCATCTCTGTCTTCTCCAGGCTGAACAGCCCCAGGTCTCAGCCAATAACAAAGAATTTGAGGAGCAGAAAAAAAATACCTAAATTAGGAACAAACCTGCTAAGTGCCCCTGCTCAGTCGGTGGGAGGCGGTCCTGGCACTTGTGGCAGCAGTCCTTCAGTGCCAAGGCTTTGCTGCTTCCCAAAAGAACAGCTCACCACCTTCACCACCTGCCCTCAGAGGTGGCTCCCAGCACAGCCAGCACAGGCTCAGAGCTGCACCAGCTCCCTCAGAACGCTGAGTGCCTCCAGCTTCCCCAGCCCTTAGCTAACTTTGGGCCCTTGGGAGTCCCCACCAGTGTGACACAGCCAGCCACAAAGGCTCCAGGCTGGCTGGATATTAAAATAAAAGCCTTATTTTTGTGTCTGTAATGGGAAGAAGAGTTCATGCCAGACTGATGCTTCAGATACTCATTTCCCCCTGACCACAGCAAGCCACTGCTCTGAACTCAGCAGAAGCCCAGTGGGTTACTTTATCTCCTCCACTCCAAAACAATCACAGAACAGAAGTGTGGAGGTTTTGCTCGTGCAGCTGGGATGAAGGAAATGAGGCACAAGCACTGGGAGAATAAAACTTCAGGAAACCTGCTGAGTGAAGCAGCAGGTAGTGGAAAGCAGGGATGAAGTTATATGCCTGGGCATGGGGATGTGAGACTTGTCCCAGCTGCCTGAAGTCTGGATGCAAAGAGGAACAAACCCAGTGCCTGCTAGAAGCTTTTAGTGAATTACAGATACAGAAAGTCTCAGATTTTGACACCTGACTTGTTAAATCTGAACAGGGTCACAGAATCACAGACTGGGTTGGGTGGGCAGGGACCTTTCCAGGTCACCTAGTCCAACCCCCTGCCCTGAGCAGGGACATCTGCAGCTAGAGCAGGTTGCTCAGAGCCCTGGCCAACCTCACCTGGAATGGTTCCAGGGATGGGGCAGCCACCACCTCTCTGGGCAACCTGGGCCAAGGGCTCAACACCCTTAGTATAACAAAAAAAGAAAACAATCTTCCTTCTCTCTTCTATCTCCCTCTTTTAGTTTCAAACCATCACCCCTCATACCATCACAACAGGCCCTGCTAAAAAGATTGTCCCCATCTTTCTTCTAGGCCTCTTTAAATGCTGGAAGGCTGCAGCAGGGCCCCACCATGACAGACCAGTGTCCTTCCTGACAGCCACCCCCCAGTTCCACCAGCTCCACCTACCTACTAGCTGGTAGTGTTCTCGTCCCTTTGACAGCATTTGGCTTACTGACACGAGCAGCTTCTTGAGATGACCTACATCCTGGTTAAGATTCACTGCCACATTTAGTCTTTTATCAGTCAATTCCTGGAAGAAGAAGGGGAAAAAAAAAAATCATTAAAACCTCATTTATAATCTAATTACCAAGAAAGCCCAGAATTAGATGCTCTGTATAAAATTACAACTCCTTGCACAGATTGGAGCAGTTCTGGTAAGTCAGAGAGTTATGGCCACATGGAAATAGAACATGGTTCAAGGTCAAGAAGCTGTTTCCCATTCCAGGGAATTCCCTGCACACACCAAACACCAGCCAGAGCCTCGCTGACCTCCAGCTCCCACCCCTCCTGCCCAAGACTCCACTTACTCCATGCTTCCAGGAATTGTGCTCCTTAGCCTGGACTGATCCAGCCCTGGAAGTCATTACCCCACGTCCTGAGTTGAAGATCCATGTGGTTTGGAACAGTGTGCTAAGCACAGGCCCCTGCACCCTGCAGGAGGATTTCTGGCCCTCACAGCTGTAACAAGGCTGTTGGTCCAGCATGAGGACCCATGGGATGGTGTCCCCAGCAGTGCTTTGCTTTTGGTTCTTTGAGGAGTTCAGCAGTTTATCAACAGGGAAGGGACACAACTGGAAATGGAGTCTTCTGCCCCTGCCTGCCCTCCTCCCCAATAGTCAGTCAGGCTGAGCCAACAGTGATACGATCCCTGGTTTGTCACCTTTACTGATTAGCTCCCCCAGAGATGTACAGAGAACCCCACTTCTATAGAAGACTTTACTCCTTACTCAGCTCACCACAGGGCCCTGCAGATGACCCATAGCAGGGCCTTCCCTTGCAGTTTAAGAGCTGGAAACAAGCAGCTCTGCCTGGGTGTCGGCCTCACAGAGCCACCCCATCCTCCCCGTGAGCACGAGAGGTTTCTGCAGAGTGAGCAGTAAATCAAACCCAAGCACCTGCACTGCCACAGCAACAGCTCTGGGCTCAGGCAGGAGAGCAAAGCCCCCTGCTGCAAAGCTGAGAAGCACAGGAGCCATCACCAGCAGCAGCAGTGAAGGAGATTTTCAACTTACCCTCAGCCCCCAGCTCTGCCAAGAGCTCCTCTCCTCCTCCCTCCTGTTCTGTGACCTCACTCATCTCAGGCAGCACTTACTCAGGAATTACAGACTCACCCCCAACCCTCCTGGGGCCAATCCTGACCAGCTCCCAATGGATTTGGGCTCCCCACAGTCCCTACTCCCCACAGTCCTTCCTGTGCCCCACGCTCTCCATGACCCAGGGGCACGCCTGCCCAGGGGATATGGGATGAAGAGAGGAAGAGGATGGTGGTGGGGAACACCCTGTGATCACAGACCCAGTAGATAAGGGGGGTGCTGAACTGGGAGATTCCCCCCACCGTGCTTTAGGCGGGTGGCATTTCCAGTTTTTCATGATGGAGTGGTTTATACTGAGATCTGGGGGAAGGAAAAGCACATTTGATTCCATATAAGCCTCAAAATAAGTTTACTGCCTAAGCAAGCTGCCGAATATAAATGACTTCCTTAAAGGCACCCTTCAGTCATCATCTAGTCCCATAAGTGACAAGGGAGCTGATTACAAAAAACAAACAGTCTATTTTTAAATAGAAAGAAAAAGGACTCTAAAGAAAACACACAGAACGTGTTTGAGGGTTTCCACAAGCATCATTTCTCAATTTTGTGGGTTAGTTCCAGTACCCAGTAGGAACAAATATGCTCATTTTTCAGCGTGTGTTTTTTTTTTTTTTAAGAAGGACCTGAAAAAAGAGACACTGTTGCTAGGTGGAAGTGGCTGCAAGACTTCCTTTTTTAATCTGAGAGCTATTTTAAGCTGGATTTTTAGGCTTCTGGGGAGACAGCTTCTTTTTCTGAACAAAAAAACAATAAGGCAAAAAGGGCTCGGGGAAGAAGATAGAAAGGGTTCCAATTCCAGCCTCTGCCACTGGCTACCTGTCAGGAGCACGGGTTAGATAATTAACATATGTTTTCCTAATGAAGGTTTAATTACAAGTATATTAGTCCTGTTTTTCCACACTTGCTTTTGGCATTGGTTTGGGGAGGGCTTTTCGTCTCCAGCCTGCTGCAGACAGGGACAAGGAGCACCCAGTTGTCACCATCACTGGGTGGCCTACTGCTGGGAAGAGGGGAGAGGGCTTGGCAGACCCACCCCCCCTCCCAGGAAAGCAGCTCCCAGGGTTGGGACAGCCGTGGTCTCACAAGCCCAGCTGCATCTCCAGCTTGGACACGGTGAGCCCACAACTCCAGGGCTGATGATGGCTGAGGAAAAGCCATTCAATTTCTGCTAACTACAAAGGCTTTTCTCCAGCACTCCTTAGAGGACTCCCAGCTTCCTCTCGCAGCTGAAGGAGCTACTTACTCTCAGCAGCTAAAAGGAGTTGATATAAATTATTTGTGCTACGTGCAAGTGCTCCTCTCCTCCTCCAATGAGAGCTTTTCCTTCCACTCTACCCATTAGAAGAGCATGGGTAATGTGTTGTGGTGAGCAGAGCCCGCCCTAGGCAGGGATCGGCGTGCGGAAGATCTCGCGATGTAACGGAAAGCTCAGACTGCCCACGAGGGGCCTTGTGGGTGTGGCTTGTGCTATATAAGCAATTGCAGCTGCGCAATAAACGCCATTTGCAACATCCTTCACATTGAAGCCTGTGTCTGCTGATGGTACCCAATGGTAGAGGTTGGGTGGCAGCTAGCCCGGGGTTCGGGTGTTGGTAACGACAGTAATGAGTTCCATTGACACCACTTAGCTGTGTAAAACGTGCTGGGAAGGCATCTGCTTCAGCTTTCCCCTTCCCAACTGCCTTGCAGAAAGCTGCTGTGAAGCTGTTTGGAAGCTGGTGTGAAAGCTCTCGTTTCCAGAGGTGGAGAAGCCCAGTTACAAAGCCACAACTCAACCACTTGTACAGGTGGTGTCTTTTCAGGGCCAGCACTCAGAGTACCAGCTACACAAGCAGCTCAGCACCATCCATGCTAGTGGTAACCTACAGGCTCAGGTGGATTACCTGCAGGCATGAAAACAGGCTGCCCCAGACAGCTCACCCAATTCCAAACCCTGCAATTGCAATGCTACCACAGAATCATTTAGGTTGGATGAGACCTTTAAGATCATCACATCTAACTGTTGCCCCAGCACTGCCAGGTCACCACTGACCCATTCATAGAACCATACAATCATTTTGGTTGGAAGAGACCTTTAAAGATCGAGTCCGATCATTAACCCAGCACTAACCCATGTCCCTCAGCACCACATCCAAATGGCTTTTAAAGCCCTCCAGGGATGGGGACTCCACCACTGCCCTGGGCAGCCTAGGACAGCCCTTGACAGCCCTGTCAGGGAAGGTGTTTTTCCTAATATCCAACCTAAACCTCCCCTGGCACAACCTGAGGCTGTTTCCTCTTCTCCTGTGCCTTGTCCCTTGGGAGCAGAGCCCGACCCCCACCTGGCTCCAGCCTCCTGTCAGGAGCTGTGGAGAGCCAGAAGGTCTCCCCTGAGCCTCCTTTGCTCCAGGCTCAACCACCTCAGCTCCCTCATCCACCCCCTACAAGACTTGTGCTCTAGACCCTTCCCCAGCTTTGATGCCTTTCTCTGGACACACTCCAGCCCCTCAAGGTCCTTCTTGGAGTAAGAGGTCCAAAAATGAGCCCAAGATTCAAGGTGTGGCTTCATTGGTGCCCAGCCCAAGGGGACAATCCCTGCCCTAGTCCTGCTGACCACACTAGTGCTGATACAGTCCAGGATGCTGGTGGCCTCCTTGGCCACCTGAAGACATGCTGGCTCCATCTTCAGCCAGCTGCTGAGCAACACCCCCAGGCCCTTTCCCACCATGCAGTTTCCAGCCACTCTTCCTTCAGCCCAGAGAGTTGCAGATGGTTGCTGTAACTCCAGTGGAAGACCCAGAACCTGGCCTTTTGAAGCTCTTCTCATTGGCCTCAGCCCATCAATCCATCCAGTTCAGATCCCTCCGTGGAGCCTCTGTTTGGAAAGTCCCCCACCCACAGCACAAGGGAGTGCTCACGTCTGCTGTTTACCAAAGCTCAAGGCTAGCAAGATTTTGCTGCTGGACCACATCAAGGTCAGCACAAATTCCCAGGAGCCAGGGCCAGACGAAGTTAAATTCTGGCACTTATTTGAGTGGCTACAAACAGGTTCCTGCTCACAGCTGCAGAGGACTAGAAAGGTCAGTGTTCTGGCAAGAGACTTCTCTGCCTTGGTCCTACAGGACATGCAAGACTGCCTTCTTTCTTTGGCACTACATGTATGAGCAAGAGCCAACCCAGCAGTTGGTATTTTAAGCTTATTTGCTTATCAGCAGTTTTATTTTTAACTTCCCTTCCTGAAGGCCAAGTCTGGGGATCTTCCCACTTTTGCCTAAACCAAACCAACAGCCCACTGGAAGCCCAGATCTCTCACACAGAATCTTCCCTCTTCCTCCTTGCAAGTGTGAGCCACAGGAAAGAGGCCACGATCCAGACGAGCGCGGAGCAACCTTGAGATACAGCTCCAGGACACCACCCTGACGGGTTGTAGGACAGGAATTTTCATCAGACCTTCATTTACCATCAGCAGCACAGGTCCTGTTCCTTTGCTGGACCTGACTTCCCAAAGTTCATACTTTGCATGAGGTTTGTGTTGCCCCTGAGCACGGCCTCAAAAGAATCACTCACCGACTCTGTGCAAACGTCGCTGTTTTCAATAACATTGGCATCTCCAACAACTTTCCCAATTTCTCTCTCGAGAGATGCCAAAGACTCCTGGGCCTGGAAGGGAAGAAGAAAGAAACCACAAACAAAACCCCACACCAATCAGGGCAGACACTACAATTAGCAGAGACTGAGAAGCCAACCCCCAGCTCTCCAAAAGCACTAGCGACGCAGGAAAAGGCTGCTGAGGAAGAAATCTGTTTTATGCCAGATTTGCCCAGGGGACCAACACATCTGCCAAGATTGACATGTCTCCTTACAATCAGCATGTTGCATGTCAGCCTGCCTGCATTTAAGAGCAATTCTGTGGGGAAGCTTTAATAGTCTCACGTCAAGTTATTAGGTAAAAATAGCACAGCAATGTTTTTTTTTTTGTGCTGGAGTAGCAGTGCCGGAAGGTCTCCAGGAGCCTCAGCACAGGTCTGCATTTATGTGGAACACACAATGAATGATGGACATCAGCACATCCAACATACCTATCCTGAGAAAAATGTTTTCAGTGCTTTATCACAGCAGGTCCCCTTAATGTTCTCACCTCCTGGTGGTGCTTTTGTGATTCTCTGTCCCAAGAGAGGACTTTACCCCTCCAACAGCTCTCCCCACACCAGTCCTGCAAGGACGCAGCCCAGTTTCCTTACTGTGCATCTACTGCAGAAGGAACGAGGTGTTTTACAGCCTGCAGCCAGAGCTCAGCTCCTCTGCAGGCTATTCTTGTCTCCATTTCTCAGTCCTCCTGTGAGAGGTTCATTTCTGGGGTGGCAGACAGCACTGAGACCTCTCACACTTCCAAGATTTCCCACTCCAATCCATTTTGCAAGAGCAGCCATTGAGGAAGAGCAGAGGTAACCCACCCACTCAGCTCTACATGAGCTTGATGAGACAACTGTAAAGATCTGCAGTCCCCTGGGTTATAGCCAATGTGCCACCACGTGCAAATGGGCAGATGGCTTGTAAACTACTTGTAAACCACTTGTAGCCCACTGCCATTTGAGACTGGATTTAAAAGCTTCAGGTTGTGCTGTGGGTGTAGGGCTGTGGGAGAGGCTGTTGGGCTGGGTTTCTTTAAATAAAGAATTATTTGCCAACCGCAAATCATTGATTTTTCCCATTGGCATAAAATTATCATGAACAAGAGGCTCTTTCAAGGACAATTAAATAGAGCTGTTACTTGCATTTTTATCATTCCAACAGACATACAGGTATCTTACATGAGCTCTTACAACACCCCCAGTCCCAGTCATCTGGGGAAACAGTGAGTGGAGCAGGATACCCCCCTCCCCTGAGGGAGGCTCCTCAAACCTCTCCAATCACATTTTCCAGCACTGCAAAACTACAGATCTTGAAGGTTTCAATAACATTTAGATATGCAACTCTTAAGAGTCTCTCCTTACCTTGGGCAAGTCACCAGCTACCTTCTCTCTCTCCTTCTGATCAACTTTGAGTTTTGATAGTGTTTCATTTAGCTGCGTTTTCAGCTGCAAAATAGTAACAGAGAGAATCAGCTTCCCTCACACACACACTGAGATTTCATCTGTCTGTCCCATGGATTAACCCAGTGCACACTGACTGCAAAGGGAGTAAGACTGCTAACAATTATTGCACACACTGGATTAGTCAACATGTATGATGAGGTTTACAAGGACAGTCAAGGAAGAGAGACTCCATCTGTAAAGATAAATGTAAAGAATGGAAACTACAGAAGAAAAGACATGGTTGGCATCAGCTTCATTACAAGTGGTTTCAACTTTTATAGTCCCAGTAGGAATATTAGCAACACTTAGTACAGAGGCCTCTCCAGCACTCTTATCACCCAAGTCAGCCCAGACTTCAACTTAATTCACAGCAAATACATAAAAATGTAGGTTATCTTCTAATTCAGGCTAAACAGTCACTTTACTGCCAAATAACCTAAAAAGCTCTACTTGTCATCTTAATAAAGCACCACTTGCTACAACTCTGTTGACTTAACCAGTCTGTTAATGTCACATCAAGGCATGAATCACTGACAGGGGGATATTAACTTGTCGATTGTTTAAATTCAATCCAAAAAAAAGTGAAACCATTTCAGTCAAGAGGGACGAATCCTTTGTACTGGGCTGCCCTTAAACTACAGCCTTCCAAAGGACAGAAACATTTTACTTTTTAAAGAATATTTTGATTGCTCTTCAGCACAACGTACAGAACCAGCCAGAGCACTTGAGGCTTGAGCCTCAAACAGCAGAGCTAACAAGCAGCTCGAGTGTCGATTTGGTTGGGTTTGTGCCTCTGAAGCA
>NW_008580793.1:66434-69894 GCF_000691845.1 Merops nubicus | reverse complement strand
TTATTGTTCATTATTCCTCCTGCCAGTCTTCTGCAGAGCCAGCAGGGGATTAAAGAAGTGAACAATAGGCTACTCAGAGCCCTGAATCCCCACTGATTCCAAACTTACACGTCGTGTTTGGCTCGCCCTCGGATGGTTTCCCCCTTTGGAGCACCTTGGCTGGTGGAGGCTGGTTGTCTACATTTTGGAGGAGGACTGTGGAGCTCCTCTGCAGTTTGAGCTTCTCTCCTTGCTCACCTTATAAATTGGTGGGAAACATTTTGAAATCCCATCATTTCTCCTCCTCAGCCTCCTGCCTACTGCAAAAACCACCCCAAGACACCGGACAGCACTCCTGAGCCATCTGCATGAAGACAGTTGTTTACCTCCTCACACTCCTACCATGGGGCACAGCACCATGAGACTGCAGAGCCAAGCTGCCCTTGCAGGGAGCTCAGCTTTCTAAGCTCTTGTTGTTACAGACATAATAGATTGTTGCCTCACTCAAGAGGCTGGCGTTTGCTGATTAACTCCAGGATATGCATTCAATTCCCGTTTGCCTTGCTTTCAAGCTGAGAGGCTGTGGTTGCTGAGGCAGGATGCTAATCAATGCTGTACTAAACTTGCCAAGCAGACTATTAACTTAAGCAGATTGTTATTGTGGTGGGGGTTTTAAAAAAAATCAACTATTTGAACCCAGTTACATTAGTGGCAGTATCCTGGTAAGATCAGCAGCTCAGCCTGCAGCAACAAGTTGTCCCATCAACTTCTCTGAACCAGAATGAAGACATGGTGATAGAGACAACCTTCCTCAGTTCTGGCTCAAAAGCAAGAAAGCACTGACCAAACACAAGCAGAGGAAAGATCTGACTGCTCCTGCAGCCTTAAACACATCCCTGAAACAGGTGAGAAGAGAAAAGGCTCCAGCTGGAAAATCATGCAACTCCAGGTCTATAGCTCTGGCCTTGGTTAATCCAACTCCTTCTTGAGAAAAGCAGGCATAGGATACTGGCTGGACTGGACAGCATTTCTAGCCAAACATGCTGTAGCACAGTGCACACACCAAGCCAGCACAGATATTCAGCCACATTAGGATGCCAGCTGCAGAACAGCTGGATGCTCTAAATTAACACCAGTTTTGGCTAATTTCTGTACACACAGAGGAGGATGGAAAAGGCTTTGCACAGTCAGAGCACAGACACTACAATTGCATCCTCAAAAGCTTTAGGAAAAAAAAAAAAAAAAAAAAAAAAAATAAGAACACCAGAGGGAAATCCTCAAGTTAAACCCATGAGAGCACAACTTTTGTTGCTCCAGGGCCATTGTATCTGCTGTTGCACCTCGACACTGCAACACACTGATTCTCAAGAAGTTCCAGGAATAAAAGTCGTACAGACTTTGGAAAAAGTCTTAAGAACCAGACATGCTATTGTTAGGAGCATAGAAAGGGACAAATTGTAAAAGTCAGACTACATAAATGATTGCAATGGACAAAAATATCAAGCTGAAGAGGTTAGCAGAACAGACAGGATTTGAAATAAGTCTCCGCTTCATAAGTATGCTGGGAGCCTAGTTTGTGCCCAGCAGAGAACAAGCTTCTTACCAAATTTAACTCTTCATTCTGTCTTACTGCTTCAGAATATGAATCATCAAGCTTTTTCTGCAATTCAGTCAACAGATCTTTCAGCTGAAATGAAGTTTAGAGTTTTAGGATTTGTCTCCTTAGGATGCCCACTTTTCTTCTGCTCAGTTATTAGCGTGTTGCTCTACCCTAAGGTCACAAGCATATAAACTCCTCAGCCACAGGGGCTAAAGCATTAGATTAGTTTGCCAGCCAACTAGTAACCAAAAGCAAAAGAACAGTTGGGTCAATTATGTTTACCTCTCTGACTTCTGAAACATAAGTAGATCGTTCTATTTCTGCCTTTTCTAGTTCACTTTCCAAATGTTCTCTCTCTTTTTTAAGCTAGAAATAGAAAAACAGAGTTAAAACAGATGCTTTCAACACTTTCTCATAGTATCATTCAATATATAATTAGCTATAAATTTCTATCAAATATTCCATGATATCTAGAAAGCATTTCAAACCCAGTGATGGCACAGCACAGATTTAAAACTCTTACACTTCAAAAAGATAAAAAGAATCAAACCAAAGGCTGTCAACAATCAAACTGCTCAGTCTCACCAGGAAAGAGCCCCAGTGGGTGAGCACACAAGTACAAAACAGGACAATTTCCAGTACCCAGCTCCTCTGCTTCTTAAAAACACTGGCCAGAAGAGCCAGCTTAAACAGTAGCACAGGCTGCACTGCTTGCAGCAGAGAAGTCCTAGGAAGCCTAGACTTACAGAAGTCAAAAAATCACATTTAAGTAACAGAAAGCTTCAAAGACAAAAAAACACCTGCACGTACAGTTTCAACTTCTTTGATTTCCTCCTTTAACCTCTCTAGCTCATGCTCCAAAGAAACGACTGAAGAACGCATCTGCAGTTTTCAAGAAAGACATATACATCATTTAGTTGGGTTGGTCCAAGATAAATTCTTCATAGACAAAAACTTGCTTCTAGATAACTTCTAAAGGCCACTTCCAACCCAGAACACTATGATTCTACAGTTTAAAAATATTAAGGATACAACCACAGTGATATTCAATCAAGATGCTCACTTGTTCAGAGATTATTATTGAGATTTGGAATGTAAGGACAAAGCCAGTTGTCCATTGGCCATGGTAAAGGAAATATCTTTCCTAGACAAGGAAGACTGTCTCCATCCATGTATGATGCATACCCAAATTCAGCATATTTAGCCTCCTAAGAGGCTGAGGAAGTACAGCAGATGGTAGCATGTCTATGGTTCAAGATCTGACAGCCTTCTATAAGCCCCTCAAACAAGATGCTTATAAACCATATATCTGTTTGCTCCAGACTCATACTCTGGCAATCAAACTTACTAAGCAGATGTACTTTAGAAATCATTTATTTCAAAAAAAAAAAAAAAAAAAACAAACACCACTACTTTAATTCTAGATTAGTAAAGAAACATAAAAGGCCTTTTTCTTACAACTTTTGCTAGCAACAGAGCCTTCCTAAAAAGGAAAGCTTTGCAGGGAATTTCAAGTGTAATTAGTTGACCATAATGGATTAAGCAGTATTTTAACAGCTTCCAAAAAATCATTACGATTACATGATACTTAAATCTTAGCACAAAGAGTCTGTATCTCTTTACAAATGGACTTTGGAAAAAAAAAAAAAAAAAAAAAACACAGAACATGTGCTTAACAGAAATACAGCCCAAGCTGCCAGAGTCAAAAAAAATATACATCCCTGGGCACATTAATGGGACACATGTACATCCCTGAATTTTGGCTTCCTATCCTGCCAGCATCAATATTACCACGTGCTGTTTGGCTGCCTCCTGCATCAGCTGCCAAAAACGAACACAGACTTGTCATGATGGTCAAAGACCTTATTCCTGTTATTGCAT
>NW_008580793.1:59681-66403 GCF_000691845.1 Merops nubicus | reverse complement strand
CAGGAATAGACACAGAAATCTAAAGATATCAACAGTTCCTCCACTTTCTAGGTTTTGGGTTTGTTTTTTTTTAAGTGAGAATACATTCCTCAAAAAAATAAAAGTCACTCTTGGCAGGAAGCTAAGAATCAGAGCACCAAGAATATTTTGTAATAAGGAGGGATCAGTCCTATCACACTGTTTGCAGATGACCTTTTTCATCCACTGGTCATGCACATATCCAACCAGGCAGCCTGGCCTGTTCTACACCTGCCTTCACAGTGTCCAAACGCCCTCTGTGATTTCAGGCAGAAACTGCCTGGCTGCTGCACAAAGCAGATCTTCAGAAATACCTGTTTGAGTTCCTTCTGTGATTCTTCAACTTTTATCTTCCATTTGCTTTCTTCCTCTTCCACGCTCCTCTGTAGCCTTTGTAAAATCCCCTCCTAAGAAGAGAGCGGGGTTTGAAAGCTTACAGGAGAAGAAAGGCAGCTTGCAAGGCACATCTCCAGGCAGAGGGAGCGGGCACCCTGCTTACCGTCTCTGCCAGGACCGACTTGTACTTCTCACACTCCAGCTGCAGCAGGACGTGCATCTCCTCAGCCTCCTTCAGCTTCTGCTCCATGGCCTGGAAAGGGAGGAGGGACCAGGAGAGTCACGTCTCAGCTGATGGATTCAAGTTCCATTATTTATCTCAGTTCAGCAAGCCAACTGGTTAATATTCACATTGGCAGGTCTGTCTTCCTAACTCATGCGAAGACAACAGCGAGTGCAGCGTTCACCCACAGCTCCCAACATTCCATCTCAAAGTTTGCATGAGTTACCATACTAATTCTCAGTCACTTGAAAAAAAAAAAAAAAAAGGCAATTACTCGAAAAATTACTTCAGGGTTTGCTGAGCCTGGAGCAAAGGAGGCTCAGGGGAGACCTTCTGGCTCTCCACAGCTCCTGACAGGAGCCTGGAGCCAGGTGGGGGTCGGGCTCTGCTCCCAAGGAACAAGCGACAGGAGAAGAGGAAACAGCCTCAAGTTGTGCCAGGGAAGGTTTAGGTTGGATATTAGAAAAAACACCTTCCCTGAAAGGGTTGTCAAGGGCTGTCCCAGGCTGCCCAGGGCAGTGGTGGAGTCCCCATCCCTGGAGGGACTGAAAAGCCATTTGGATGTGGTGCTGAGGGACATGGGTTAGTGGTGACCTAGTAGTGTTAATGATTGGACTCGATCTCTAAAGGTCTCTTCCAACCAAAATGATTGTATGGTTCTATGAAAAAGGGAACAGGGATTTTGAATTTCACTAACGTTTTCAAAACTCCACAAGGTGCTTTCCAACAATGCAAATACATTTCTGATTTACAAGATATAAATACCCATAAAACAATTTCCTTGTAACCTGTTTACCTGTGATTTGAACTTCACAATCCAGAGCACAATTTGCAAGACTTATAGCAGAAAATGCCCCATGCCACACACAAGGAAGCTGTGTGGCATCCGTGCCTACCTTGACATCCTCAGATCCTGAAGCCTCTCTCAAGTATTCTTTAGCCATCTTTTCAAACCCACATATCCATTCACTGTGGCTCTGTTGGGAAACACATTTGATTAAAGCTGAGAATAACCTCAATAAATCTACCTCCAGGATATTTGCCTCCCAACTGCAAGCTTACAGAGCAGTGTCCCTGATCCCCCAGAGCTAACCCACAGCCTGGCAACACTTGTTCTGCAAGTACCACATGCAGGCAAGCCAAGCTGACAGTCAGCAGGCAGCACTCCAGCAGCACGAGGTTATGGGACACATGCAGTCCACAGAGGCTTGGAAGTGCTGAAGTACAACTGGGTGACAGAGGTCTCCCTGTAACTGTCAGGGCTCTACAAGAAGCATCTGAATACTTGAGAATCTTTTCCAAAATCCCTTGAGCAGCTAAAGCAGATGCTTGCTACATAATTCCAGGGATCTCACTAGGAAGACTGGTTTATAACCTCACAGAAACAGTATTTTCAAAGACTCTTCCTTGTTCATCAGGAGATTAACTTCAGCACATTTGAAAATAGTTTTAGATATGAATATTTAAGGCTTCCAGACATTACAAATGAAGCACAGGCCCCATTTTCCCAGCTTCACTTCACATCATTCACATACTCCAAACCATACAAACCCAGCGCACTTCCCTCGCAAACAACCAAAAGCCACATAGAATGTAAAAGTGAAAATCTGTGGTTTTCAAAGGAACTTGGGGAATAAAACAAACCTTCCTGAACTGTATGAACTGGCACGGGCAACACAGCACCTCTGGGGAAGATATGGATCCCCACTGTGCCAGGCAATGAGTAAACACGCAGCAGTCCCTATCCATCCCTGAAAATCAACTGAGTTAGACACAATGGCAGGTGAATCAGATGTTGGGGCAGTATTAAAATTAAAGGAAAAAAAAACCACAAGATAGCTTTTTTCATTTTAACACTTTTCTTGAAGTAACCTCTCTGCTGCTGGCGAGTACAGGAGTTACCAACAGAAGACACTCAGATCCCACTGTAAAAGCCTCAGGGCAGAGTGGACCATGGGGAAACACTCCAGACTGCCCAGTGCAGCAGGACCAGAGCTCCCCAGCTGTAGGGTAGGAAGAGCCCCCTCCTCTTACCACGTTAGAAGGAAGAGAGACTTTAGGGAACAGCTTCTGGAGTAGTTGGCGTGTCTCCACCTCGGCAGCTTCCAAATGCTGCTGCTTCTCCTAAACCAAAAGAAGGGCTCATGTGAAATTAGGCAACATGTTCCAAAGACTTGGTAATAGCCCCTGCTATGCCTAGAGTAACTTACTTAACCCAGAAAAAGTCATTTTTCAAGTGAAAAAGGTGCTACAGTCTCTAAAATTGCCAGTAAATTGCTTCAAAGATTGACATTGAATTGTTTCAAAATTTGGCCTTCACGTTTGTTCGTGCTTAAGCTTTTCTTAAGTTCTCCTCCAATCCAGCCTGCTTGTGCAGAAATTACACTGTGCTAAGTAACTGTATCCACAGATCACACCAACCCTGCCACTCAAGATGAGCAATCTCAAAACCAAGAAGTTCAGTCAATTAACAACATTTAAAGAATTCATACTTATTTTAAACAAATTTGGGGGAGAGGGGGAAATCACCATAAATTAACAGCACCACATCAAAATCAGAGGATATATCAAAAGGAAACTTTGTGTTAATGCACATTTGAACCAGGCCAAGAAAGCAAGACTATTTTCTAAACATTACTTGTCAGTATTTAAGAGGGAGACCCTTTCACATCCTCCTTCCCCAAGCTTGGATGCAACAGGAAATAATTATTAGAGCTGTGTGACAATCTCCAGGTTTTCTTTGTCATCCCTCTGCAAATATAAATACACGGAGCCAAGGGCACCACAGATGTATTGTTCCATTTATTTAACACTAAAAGCAGCCCAGCCACAGGTCGTTTGCCTGCTGTGCTTGTGGCAGATGGGTTTATTTTAGCCACAGGATTCTCAGGCTCCCATAGAAGTTTAAAAGAAAGCCTGAAACCCTGCACAGAAAGCAGCTTTCAGCAAAACTCCTCCGCTAGTATTTGGGTTTGGTTTTGTCCTTAGAGACCAGTGTTATTGCACTCTGCTGCTCTGAGTTCCTCTGCTGCAAGAGATGGGTGGCATTAGTAGCTCGAGGTTCAGAGACAGAAACGGACAGGAGACATTAGGCTGGGAAGCTGTGCTAAGTGTGTTAGTTTTCAGCAATTTAGGAACCACCAAGAAGTGGCAAATGGCTGTTTGCTGAAGTCTTCTGACTGCAAGAGAAAGCAGGCAAGCATTAGCAGAGAGCAAAAGCAGGTACACAACTTCAGTGAAGGCAGGGCTGGGCAGAGACACCTCCAGAACACAGACACACAATCCCAAACCAGAGCTCCTCTGCTTCTAGCTACCCGACTTCTGCTTCTACAGTTCTTTTGATGCCTTTTTTGAAATTTTCACAGTGACAATTAACATCAATTCAGTCTCACAGAGAAGACCAGCTCCTTTCAGAGCAATTCAGGCCCAGTATCACTTTGAACGTTGGCTCTGAGGAGACCTGTCCAGTCTCATGTGCTTTCAAGGAGGGAATTCACAGCCATGGTGACACTGTTTTCCCAAGAAGCTCACAGGTTTTTAAATAATAATCTAGTTCTAGTTCTTCACAGGTCAAATAAACTTATTCAAGCACAGCAAAAGCCCAGTAGATGAAAGCAGGTTGCTCAGCAGCACAGCTTTTATTCTAGAGCTCCCCACAAAGTAAAAAAAAAAAAAAAAGTTCACAACAGCTCTAACAATTATGCAAACAGAAATCAAAAGTCAGCATGCTCACAAACTAAGGACAAAAAAAGAAACCTAAAGACAACAGGAAGAAGCAGAGGTGAGAGTGTATGAATGATCACTCAGACTATATTTAAACTGCAGTAAAAGTTAAATGCCTCCATTTCATTTAAAAAAACAGCTGCAGATCTGCTTCTAGCTTAACGCATCGTCTCTAGCAGTTGACATTACAACCTTGGCAGTCTTGTTCACTTTGTCCTGCAGCAATTTTTCAGTTGATGCCAATGCTTCCATTGCTTCCCAGTTTTTCTCCCGAAGGTCCTAATCATTTTTAGAAAGAATGATTTCAGTTCAGCCAATATTCAAACTGTTTTTACTTCAGAGATATATTTTGCATTACATTCCACCATTTGCATTTAAATGCTGGTTACTGCACGATGATTTTGCTGGGTAAGAGGACATACACTAGCAAAAACGAGTGTGATCTTCAACGAGTTTGAATTAAAAAGGAGGGGGAAAAAATAAATAAAAATGCCAATTTCTGCCCAACCTGCCCCCAGGGCCAAAACCGATCCAAGTGTTTCTGCAGAACGTATCGCTGCGGTGACCCCACACTTTGACTGCACTTGTGAGAAGAAAGAGGGAAGTTTTCAAAAGTAGTGAGGAACACAGACACCAAACCACAGATTACACAACAGAGTGTTAGGCATGTCGCGTGGCAGAACCCAGCATGGACCCAAGTATACATGGAGGTGTACACATTTGTGCCCCTGATCTTGCAACCAGACGTAGCTGCGTAGATCCTCGAGCCTCAGCCCAGACCTACCACGCCAGAGCTGATTTTAGAAACACAAAGCTCAGGGCCTTGGCTCACAGCATTTACCCACGCAGCTCTCTCCACTGTACCCCAAAACAAAGCTGGTTTACTGCTCACCAGACCCTCTGAGAGGTTTTGGGATCTCACCAGAACCACATGACAACACCATCATGCCGTGCTGAGCTCCTGCATCTTTCTTGGCGAGGTCATCAAACGTGTACTCCACAAGATGTCAACACGTAAGCTCAATGAGGAGCCAGAGAGCTCTTGTAAAAAGAGCCTCACAGCTCTTATCTAGGAAGGATGGCAAGCCTTGCAGGGAGGAGATTACAGTGCTTGGGATTTAGATGTTTTTTTTTTTTTTCTTTCCAACCCTCAGAGCAATCTGCTTCAGCAAAGGGCTATTTTTGAAAGGCTGTTTTTTTGTTTGTTTGTTTGTTTTTTTTTTAATTCACCACACAAAGTGACATCCAAATCCTAGTGTGTACCTACACCAGTTTTACTTCATCACTTCTGTTTGCCTCCTATCCTAAGGGCTGTTTTACAGGACATAAAAACAAGATTGGCTAGAAGTGAGATGTGGAAAGCTGTGACCTTAGAGGCATGGTCTGCCTTTAGCAGCAGCCAGATCTCTGCCTGCACCACAAAGGGTACTTAGACCTTGCAGCTCTCCAGGAAACAGGCACATATGTTCTACCTTTCCAGCTCATCTGCCTTCTGAGAACACCCAGCTACCTTCTCCCTACTTTGTTTCAGCTCTTATGCAACACTGCTTGCTCAAAAGCTCACATTCTCGATATTTAACTTGTGCCATCTTCCTTATATTGTCCCACTTTTAAGCAGTAAAGCTTATTGCATGGTGTTCATTGGACTTCATAGGCTCTCAAGGAGAGACAGGGGAGTTAAAAAACCCTGTGTTTAAACAGCTTGCTTCCATGTAATTTAGAAGACACCATTCTCTTGCCCTGCACAGGGAAAGTATTACAAGGAGGTAACTTCACAGCTCTGTGATGGAAGATACAACCTTTACTTCCACTCACAAACAACCCGTACTGCACCATCAGAGGCTGCTGTAGAGAATGGCTCACTGTCCTTCACCTCCTTCAGCAGATCAGCATCAGTCACTCTCAGGAATGAGAGGAGCCAGATCAGAGAGCCCAGATCCTCCTCCCATGTGCCCACACAAAGATCACAGGGGCATGGTCAGAGCACAGCCTCCCTCATCCTCCCACTCTCCTCAAACCCATTCTTCCCTGGGCAAAGGACATTTTTCTGAACAAGGCTTGAATCCAAGTTCAAGAACTGGCTACAGGATGTGTCCCCTGGCAAGTCTCCTCCCTCTCAGCAAATCAGCAACTCATCAGAGAGCTGATGACACTTGGAGCAGCAAAGGAATGCTCAGTCACTCCCAAGGCAAGAGGAGAGTGTCCAGGGGACAGAATACAGCAGACAACTGTCAGAAACATTCTCAGCAGAATGCCTTGGGCATTGAGGAGTGCTGTGCACATGGGTTTGGTTGTTCTTTGGGGTTTGGGGCTTTTTTGGGGAGGCGGGGGAAGAATTTCCTTACGTTGTTCTTTTTCCTCTGTTGCTCAAAAGCATTTCTCTGAGAGGCGAGCTCATTTTGGAGACTGGCAATTTCCTTCT
>NW_008580793.1:39509-59650 GCF_000691845.1 Merops nubicus | reverse complement strand
ACCCTGAATGAGCAAAGAGAACCATAAACAAGTCAGGAGAAAATTAGGAAGGAAAAAAAAAAAAACAAACAAAAAAACCACAAACTTATCTGAAGTGAAGCACTGACACTTTCACAATCCCTAACCTGCCTTTCCTCCCAGCAACATGCTCTTTGAAAAGCTGCTCTCACTGAATTGGCAGTACCACTTGGTTCCCACTGCTCTGTGAACTGCAGGCTGCCAGAGCAAAGCCCATTGTAAAGCTGTTGTTTGCCTACAACAGGCATCTGCACACATCTATCAAGGCCACAGAAAGGCAACACGTTAGACCAGGAGAAGCCAGTCAGCCCATGCTAGTACACCACCACAAAACAGGCACTGCCTGCTGGATAGGAGCATTCTTTTTCAAGCACCTAGTCCACAATTTATAAGTCATTTAACTCAGAAATAATTCAGCTGGCCAAAAACATTATAGCATGCTTTTACCCCTGAGATTTTCCCTGGGAGGAGATTTTCACCTGACAATTTTATACTGCGAACAACCCTCACGAAGCTGAAGTTCCAAGAAAAAAATAAAGCCTGTCAGTTTTGCTTGAAACATCAACATTTAACTCTTCAGACAGACAGCTGAGCTGACCTGCATTTAAAATTCAATCCATCACGGCTTGCTTACATTGTGGGCACAACATATTGCAAGCACTGTCTGCAGAAGATTGCAACTGAGCACTATTAGCATGAGCAGAATCTCTACATTCAAGTTTTATTAGAAAATAAAGGTTTTTCTTTTTACTGGGCACTTCTAATACACCGGTATCACACATTTGGCATTTATTCCATCTTTTAAGCTTCCTGAGCAGTAAGAGAAATGAAGTGCTTATCTATTTCATTCAACTTCTGGCAGTACTCACACTTGCAGAAGCTCCTCACTTTGGACAGCCAGAGATGCCTATAAAGAGATCAGAAACTCATTAGGAGCAGATCAGCAGCCAGGAGTGGAGCAGAGGGCATGATCTGCCTCCTTAACCAGGCACTGCTGCAGCACTGTGCAGCCCCACTCCTGGCCTTCCAGGGCACCCTGTCCAACCTCCTTTGGCCAAGAGAACCCTGGCTGTGATACAGCAGGTAAAGACAGAGGTGAAAAGCTCCATAAGAACACTGCAGGCATAAGAAAGAGCACAAGGCTGCAAATTCACACAATAAAGAGAAGCAGGCACAGATATGCAACAGCCAGAAAAGCTGGCTTGGTGCAACCCAATCCCAAAGCTGTCCCTGGATTTGTATGGTCAATACAGCTGCTGGTGTTCCATATGAGCTACAACCACCCCCTTTGGCTGCCCTCAGGAACACTGCAATTAGAAGCTGTACCTGTTTGCAGTTCTCCTCCTTTAATTCTTGAATTTGAATTTTAAAGGATTCATTTTCTTTTTGCACATCCTGTTGAAAGAAAAGAGGCAATATATGCACATGTATACATACAGATACACACCTTACAACACAAGGCTCTTCTAGCAACACTTTACCTGCAACTGTTTTACTTGGCTTGCAATTTCTCTCTCTTTTTCTTCCACTACAGCTTTCAACTTCTTCATTTGTTCTTCTTCCCCTTTCAACCTGCAGAAATGGTTTAGAAAACAAGAAAAAAAAAAAATAACCAAGGGTTAACATAATTCATGCTAAAAAGGGGCAGATACTCTAGCTGGTACAGTTTTCAAACAGAGCAAGATAAATATATTTTGTGTGATGTATAGAATAGGCCAAAAGGAGAGCACAGGCACAGAACAGAAACCATTACACTATGACTCCAAACCAAGAAGGCTAACAAAAACACATGCCAGCTGCAACAACATGTACTGCAAACACTGACCTGCTAGGAGCTGGCCTGAAGCAAGAGAGTCATTCCATACATCCATCAGCAAACACATTTAGTCATAGCTGATCTCAACAAGGTTCAGAGCCCAAGTGGCAGAGAAGGAGCAAATCCTGCAAGCCAGCTGGCTCTGAAGGTGCCAGGGACAGTCTCCTAAAGGTGAGGCTGCCTTAGGTACCATGTCCCAGCTGTACAAGAGCTCTGCTGGGAGGGCAGCACATTACAAGAGCTGCACTGAAGACAGAGCCCTTTTTTTGGCACAGTCTCATGCAACCTTCCTCTGACTTAGAGTAGCCAGACAAAGCAGAGTCAAAACAGAGGAAAGTCTGGCAGTGTTTCTCCATAAAACAGGAGCTGGAGAATTGGCCATTGCATCTCAGACTGAAAATGGCAAACTGTATCTGTTCCTTGCTTTCACCAGCTCAGCCACGGGCACTTAAATCCACACTCTTTTAAACAGGCTAACAGCAGGAGAAATTATCACTAGACACATGAAGGAGCAGCAATTTCACTAGTTAGTGGAGCCCTGGGCAATCATTTGCTTTCACCAAGTGTAGGAGCACCACTCCTTAGGCAGGGACACTGCAGCAGTCACGCTGGCTGGTGTGAGGCCATCAGCACTAACAGCTTATTTTAGCAAAGCCCATAAAATTCTTGAAACCAATTCACAGTCCAATTTAAGAAGCACACCAGCACTGAATGCATATTATCAGCAGGCAGTTGAGAAACTGCTGCTAAGTGTACTCACAGGTTCTCCAGATCCTGGACTTGGGATGCAGCAGGCACCTGAAAAACAAAGTAATTGTCAACCTTGTTTTGATGGCACAGTAAAGCTTTCAAATGAACAGTGACTCTTCCAACGAGCAGGGGCACCACACAGCTTGCAAAACACTTGCTGAAGAAGTACCAGGAATTTTGCATCAGCCATTGCTGCAGGAAGATCTAAACCCATAATGGATTTCAGAAGCACAGCCAAAGTTTCCAAGCATTCCAAACTTCACACCAGGCAAACTCTCCATTCTGCCTTTCCCCTGGGATAAATGCCCCTCTAGAAATCCACCCAAAATAACAGTGCAACTCAGTTTCTCCCCTTCACCACCAACAAAAATACAAACTGAGCTAGAATATCACCTTATTGGAAAAATTCTTCCATTAAGTAACACCTGGCTTCAAAGATGTCCAGTTGCCTGTTCTCAAGTCCAGCGCAGGAAAAAATCAAAAGCCAAAACATTCCAGCCAGCCGCAACTTCTGCAACAGGCAGAGGCAGGAAGGAATCCCAGCAAAGCCTGACCACTTTAAGAGGAGCTGCTATGTTCAGTTACAGCAAGAGCTCCTCCACGACCACAGCCATACAGAGATGCTCCTTCAGGCTGGCAAGGAGGTACCTGTGACACAGCTGTGATTATGAGCTCTAAAGTTTTCAGATCAAAGCTGCTCATTTAGTCACATCAAGGTTAAGGAAAAGCTCTCGGAACTTGTTAGCCACGTAAAACCTGTTTCAGATGAACACAGTTGAACTAGTGAGGTCTCTGCAATGGAGACTGCCAGTTTAGCCAGGCAGGATCTGAAATAGCTCTGCAGGTTGACACCAGTGCAAACCCTTTGTGAGAGGCAGAGGACAAAAGCAGTTCAGCTGAGCAGCACTCCCAAACCACACGCACTCTGCAGACCATACCTGTTGGAGCTGTTGCAGGTTCTGTTGTTCCAGCTCCTGAACTTTACTGGTTAATTGTGCAATTGTATCCTTCTGACCCTTTTGGCAAAAGAAAAAAAAAAGCAGCAAGTTTAGAATTTTAAACATAACTTTTCTACAGCCAGAAATACTGCAACAGAACTTATTCTCTTTAGAACACCAGGGGAGCTTACCTGCAGCCACTCTCCTTTCTTAACAATCTCTTTCTCCTTCTCTTCCAATAAGGCCTCCATGGTTTTCACCTGCTTTTCCTTCCCCTTCAACCTGTACCATTAAACACACATAGAATAAAACCTTGCTCTCTATCCATCTGAAAAAAAAAGAGAGACATCCTGTGCTCTGCAGCACGTAACAACAGCAGGATCTGTGATCAAAGGCACAAACAATTCACCCACTGAAAGTCAATCCATGAACACTCCCACTTCAGTCTGGCTTAGCAGGAGATGCCCTTGATCAACGGTTCTGCTCATTAAGTGAGAGCAGACAAATTCTGTGCTGACACATTGCAGGGATTTCACACACACATGTGCTCTCTTCATCTAAAAATAATTCCTTATTCCTCCCTAAATGGGAGCACAAGGGACCAATGACTGTGGTGGCTCAATTCTCACTTATCCACACAGCAGCAGCACAGACATTACCAAAGTGAGTTTGCCCATGGAGTGCCTTCCCTACATCCTTCCATCCTGAGTTGAATTTAACCCCTTGTAGGTGAACTGAGGCTCATGAAGTGAAGGCAGCACTCCACCTTGTTTGCTGTCTCAGGCAGGAGCAGGTATTTCTGATAAGGACACACGTCTACTAAGACTAGTGTGAACAGCCTGGATCACTTCATGCAAAGCCCAGATGCCAGGCAAAAACATTTTAACTCAGACTAGAGAAGGGAAGGATGCACAGGGCAGGTCAAACATGTTAACAGCTATACTTACAGAGTCTGAAGTTCTTTGACTTGTGATGTCATCGACACCTAAACAAAATAATCAGTACTTCAATGTACATGGAAAAGACACAAATGCTACAAACTGTTCTAAGGAAAAACAGGAAAAAGGCATAAGACATCAAAACAGGCACTATTTGTCACAGTGACGTAAGCATAAATACATTTTATTCAATTTCTGGTGGGAAAATAAATGATGAGAACCCAAGTGTCTCCACTATTTACTTTCTCCACGTTTAAAAAGTGCCTTCCAGAGCAGAAAACAGCACAAACAGGAGCACAAGCATGCCCACCGGAGCACCCTTCCACCACGAGAGGTAAAGGAAAAAGCACATCCTGATGACAATCATCTCACCAGCAACTGCAGCTCAAATCAGAGAGATCACCCCTGGTCATTTAGACCTTTGCACTGGCAAGTGCTTTTTAGATGCTCTCTGCAATGCCAGCGCTCCTTCAAATTCCCATTCTAAGGCTGAACATGGATTGAAGAAAACAGATTTAGTGGGAATATTTCCTTTTAATTGTGTATAAAAGCCTAAGAGTGGCCATCTGTGCAGATACTGGCTGTCCAAACAGCCAGTTTACTCTTCTGCCACAACATGGCAAGAGTTTCAGACATGCCCCAAGCCCTCTCTTCTGCTTGCAGGAGACCAAAAGGTGCATAATGCACCACCTTTGGAGCAAGTATCCCTCATATGTAGCTTTCCAGGGAGAGCAACTCTAAACTGCATTTTCTTCTGGGCTCTGTGTCAGTTCCAGGGAAGGAAACACACAAATAATTCCTCCAGTTCCTAGGAATTTGCTTTGGAGGAAAAGCCCAAGACGGAAACACGTTCTCTGAAGCTTTGCCTAAAAAGGACAAAACTTTAACACTAGAGAAAGAAGAAAAGGGGGGGGCTATATGCTAGAATGTAGCTCAAAAGACTGAAAAAAGCACAGACAAGAAAACCCAACCCATACACCCCACAGAAACAAGCACCCTTCCTGACAGCACGATAGATTAAGCTGCCTGCAGAACGGGCTCCCTAAGGAAACGTGTGTTCCCATTGTTCTGGATGCTAGACAGCCAGCATGCCAAAAAAAGCCAATACTCCTCCATTTCTGCATTCCTGATAGCTCAAGTAAACTTATTCTGCCAAGACAGGCTTGGTTTTGGACACTGGAAAGAAAACAGTCTTAGGTTTACCTGGAAACCAGACACTATTTGGGCCCATAGTACTGTTCTAGCAACACAGAAAGGGCAACAAACAGAGAAGCACTTTCAGCACTTGTGATTTCCAAGATGCCAGCCCCAAAAGATGTCCCAGGGTCTCATGTTTACCACAGGGACAGCATGCAATACACCCAGCCAGAGCTAACACTATGATGCTTTAAGGTATAGCAATTCTTCCCAAATTTCATACTAAAAGGCTAAAAAGCTCAGGCATCTAGAGGAATGTGGTTTCTGGAGGACAGCAGTGCTTATACCTACACATTTACAGCTTTATGTTCAAGAACAGCATAGCTCTACCATTAAAAAGTTCCCTGACCCAATGACATTCACCAGTGAAAGAAAACACACCAGAACAGAAAGGAGTGAGCAGCACATCCAAGGCAAAGCTGTTTCACACTTCTGGCACTAAGGTGTTTTACCTGTTTTTCCATCTCAAGCTGGGAATTTCCTACTTCTTCTTTCAGAGCCTCTATTTCCTGTGTCAAAGCCTTTTCAATGACAAAACAGACAGGATTGGACAATGGAAACACAAAAACGCCACACAAATGGAGGCTACAAATTCATCACTCTAGAATGCCATGCAGTAACAAATAAATGGTAGTCAGTGGCATAGACACAGAAAGGAAGGTTGGTACTGCAGACAGAGATACCTGAACAGTCTTCTCCTTGCTGGCTACTTTAAGGATTTCACCTTGTAGGAGTTCTTCCACTGATTTTATTTTTCCATCCTTCTCATGGATTCTTAAAAAGAGTAGAGGAACAGCTGGTTGATCAAATAGAGAAGCTTTGGTTCTGCTATCACACTGCCAGCCTTTGGTACCCTCAGTGGGACCAAGCAGGAGAAAAGAGGAGGAATACAACTGGGAACAGTGCAGAACACACTGGCTTTATATAATCAGCAGGTCACAGGCTAAATAGATACTATTACTACCTAAAAATGCAAATTAAGGTTATCAACAGCCTCTGGAATGACACACACCTAACTTCAGCCTTCACTGGACATTCCAAAGTATTTATCAGCTTCAAATGCACACACAGACAGCAAACAAGCCCACCCCTCTTAGAGTGTCTACTGAATAAAAGCGTCTGTCTGACAATTCACTGCAATTCCTTGACTAGTCAAAGTTTGGCTTCTGAAGCTCCTCTGCTGAGCCATTAACAACTGGATGTTCAAAAGGTTCAAATCTGATGTGATGAGACTCCAAAGTGACACTGCTTCCACACGTCACCCAGCTGAAAGCACATCAACATTTCAGGGAAGCAACACACTTGTAATCATAGAATAAAGACAGACAGAAATGAAAATCAGAAGTGAAATCTGTACATTAACTTACACTTTCTGGAGTTCTTCCACCAGAGATTGGAAGGAAACCTGTTCAAAACAGAGTTTCAACTTAGAAAAAAAGAGAGCAAAACATTCTGCAAGAGTTAAGGGGTAAGGAGCAGAGAGCTTGAGCACTCTAGCACTGGGTAAACTACAGAGCAGCCCAACAATTTTATCTGGCTGCTCCTGAGAAAATTAGTTGTTGGTCTCCAGTTCCTGGCAAACCAGTAATACCAAGTCTGCCGCAAGTTCCAGAAAAACAAAAGCAAACCCACACCATCTTTACCAAGAGAGGATGAGGTTCAGGACCAGCATTAGACCAGCCAACCCTTTCAGACTGGCACTACTGTACACCTCCCCATAGTCACTGTGCTTCTCCTCTCTCTTAAGTGACTTTCTAGAAACTGGAAACCCTCCTGAGTTGTCCAAGAAGAGCTAAATGTCAAGGAAAGGCACATCAAAACCACTAATACTGTGACAGTGCCACTGCATAGAGACAAACAGAAGGGGGCTAAGTCACAGCTGCACAAGTGTGGATTAGCAGAAAGCTCAAACATGCATAATGAAGCTGGTGCACTAAGCTCCTGGAAAAAAAACAACCCACAGCCATGTGGCAAGCTCAAACCAACCCAGAACTGCCTCTGCATTGGAACCTTTACATCTGCCACGTTTCTGACACTTATGCAAAGGAAGCATTTGACAGAAGTCTCAGCTTGCAGACCAACGCTGGAAGAAAACAGGATGCTTTGCCAACAGGCTTCAAAGACATCTTCACCTTTTTCCCTTGGCTTTTGCAACCACAGCAAGATCCTTTTAGATTTAAGTTTAGGTGTAATGAAAGTTTTAGATGAAAAGTACTACCTGCTCTGATTGCTGAATTTGCAGACTTTGAAGTTCTTTTCTCAAGGATGAATTTTCTGTTCGCATTGCCTTTGAAAGCAGACACACAGATAATGAAAGACTCATTTGTTGGAGAAAAAGTGTTAAGCTTGATGGAAAAGTAATTTCTTTTAGAACAAGTGAAAGACTTTGAAAGTGTGAAAGAGACCCACTTTGCAGCAGTTAGAGCCCAAATACATAATTACTCATTATGGACAACTCAGAGTGTACTTCAGCCTATAGGAAGCTAGAGTCCAGGGAAACATCAAGGGGATGTGCTCACACCTTTGGCTGTTTATCAACCTGACAGGCTGGTAGTGTGCAACACCTCCCCAGCACAGGGGTGTCAGTGATGCACCTGGAATTTGGGGGCGTGAAGAGAGTGAGCATTGTCTTGGCTATGTCCAGGTAGAGAGGACACAGCCTTCCAGGAAACACAGCTGGAAACAGGCAGGGAGTTTTGCACTGCCCTTCCAGACTTTTCATCACTAGCTTCTTTATAAACAGAACAGGAAGAACACACCATCATCCCAGAAGTGTTGCTAGTCTATAATCCATGTAACCCTTCAAATTACTAAATAAAAAGATGTAGTGGTACCATAGTACCAATTATTTTTTACAATAAAACTTTTCCTAAAGGCAGACTTACTGCAGATTAGGCCAAATATACAATTCTGGAGATGTCTTCTGGAATAAAGTGTATACATCAAGTAGACAGCCTAGCAAAATCTGCTCTAGACTGAGCAGAGTAAAGCACTCGCTATACACCATCATTGCTCACCCTTACTCTATCTTACCAAAAAGGTTGTAACCTTGTCTCAAGATGCTTTTCTATTCAAAGGGAATGATCTCAGACTGCACTAGTGTAATGGTTTGAAACCTGCTGCCCCTGGTGGGTGGAGATCTGAAACCCTAAACCAGGTACAAGCCTGAATGAAAGGGGCGTACACCTGTCCTATTCCCACTCCCCTTTTTCCTGTCTTCGGGACTTCCTGCCAAGGTCTATAAAAAGGGGAGAAAGGCACGCCTCTTCCTCTTGCTCTCTTGCTCTTGCTCCTTTGACCTTGTACCTGGGCACACGCTGCTCTGCTGCTCCCTGTGCTACACGTGGCCGTGGCCATCTTGGAGACCTGGGCCTGATCTACAGACTCTTCCCTGCCTCCATCCACGTCCAAGGGTTGTGCATCCAGCTTCAATCCACCTCAATCCAGCGAGATCCAGCACCGGGGAGCCTTAGCACAGCATTTGGGTTTTGTATATTTGGAAGTTTAATCTTCCTTGCCTTGTTGTTCCTATAACCTCCCTTACTCTGTTAAACCCCTACCCTTTTTCCTTTCTGTACCCTGTTAAACCCCTTCCCTTCTTCCTTTCTGTTCCCTGTTAAATAATAGATTTCATTTTGTTAATTTTCCATTTGGCGCAAGGTTTTCATTACCCCTGCCTTCCTTATTTACCTCTCTACCTGGGAAACTGAGGGATAAGGGAGGTGGGACGCAATTCTGCCTTCTAACCGGGACAGAACAACTAGCAGCACTCAAACACTTTCCACAAGAGCACTTAATTTCTACCTCCCCATAAAAAGATAATAGTAGAGATTTTACCTTCAGCTCCTCCTCTTTATTAGCCATCTGTATGAGTCCTGCCTCAAGCAGCTCTTCAACTGTCTTGATTTTATCATCCTTCTCTCTCATGCTGAGAAATGAGAAGTGTTAGGAAAAAGAGAGTTAACCTCTGAAGGCAGTTTAGCTTTAGTAACCTTGCTGCCAACAAAACTGGGTCTTCCTTTTAGCCTCCAGTTCAAAAGAAAAAAGTTTCTTACCTTCTTTCCATCTGCTCTAATGTGTCTTTGTTGGCCTGTGAAGAACACAATAGGGTGATCATTAACTGGATCAATAATGGTTTGGGATTTTAAAAACAGAAATAATAATATCAGCTTAACCAGAAGCTTAGTTACCACACTAATCCAGAAGGGAAAACAAAGTACAGGGAGAACAGAATGTCCTTATGGCACGTGCCTCTAATTCTGATGCTGGAAAGATGTCAGTCTTTCAGGGGAGGTAAGGATCCATTGGTGATTTGACACTGATGGACCACAGGAGTTCTGGCAACAAGATGCTGTGGCACACAGGATCCCAGTGATCCCATGGAGTGTGTCAAGCATGCCAAGGACTGTGCAGCATCTAATCCACAGCAGCCAGCTCAGTACCTGAAAAATCTGCCTCTTTTGAACATTTCTCAAAACCACAAGCTCCACCTGAGGCTCACTCAGCAGAACATTTGTCATTTCTCAACACCAAAACATTATGAGAGACCACATGAGAAACACAAGCGAGCTACCAAGAAAAATCAGCCCTGCTTTCAGACAGGACATCAAATCAGCCAGACCCAGGGGGATAAGGCTGCAAATCTGGTTCTCTGCCAGAAGAAAGGGAGCCACTCCAGACAGGGAGCTTCTGGCTAGCAGACACCAGTGGAGAAAAATAAATTTCCTGTCCTGCAAGCCTTTTTCCAGTGTTTCAGAAGTTTTGTCATTCCACAAAGTCAGCAGTGTTCAGGAGAGCTCTCCCAGCAATGCTCACAAAGGAGATGGGGCTGAGCAGCATCTTTGTTGCTTTGAACCTGCAGCATCCTGTGTGAGTACCAGCCAGACTCACTGCAGCAAGTGTGCCATGGGCAAAAAGACAGAATAGAAGGGACAAAAGACATGACAACAAACAGTTTACCCATTTCATGGGTCTGTTCTCTTACTACTACTGGTTTGAGAGTTTGTTTCAGGATGGAAAGAAAAAAAAAAGTAGGGTAAAGATCCTACCCTGGTCTCACCATAACCGAGTAAGAGTCCTCTCCCCTGAAAGGGCTGGTTGTTTAAGGGATTTTTTTTAATACCAGAAAATTGCCAAAAAGAAACTAAGAGAGGTTGCAGAATTAAATTCTTGCTTGTGTGAAGCTAGTGTTCTTCAGGGGAGAGGGGGATCCACATTTTGTTTGGACACTCTTGGCTAGATCTAGAAGACAGTCACAACTGCCTTACTTGAACCTTCTAAAGAAGAGAACGTACCTAAAAAGCAACAGTCCTTGACACCAACTAGCTCAGCCTTGGGCCAGCTTAATTACAAAATACCTGAGAAGTCAAAAAGAGCAGAAGGTATTTGATACCACCTCAGCAAGCACTGGCTGTACCTGCTCAGACAGGAGAGTCTGCAGCTTCTGAACTTCAGCCTGCAGAGCTGCGTTTTGATCCTTGAGAACCTGGAAGGAAATTTAAACATTTTATCAGTTCAGAACTGCAAATCCTAGCTACAGCATTTTCATAATGGCAGTGAGGTAATTAAATAGCACAGAAGTTGTTACAGAGAGTTCTTTGGAAGCTACAAGACTACAAAGAGTCCTTTCCTCTTCTTCCTTGCTTTTCTGTATTAATACTTTTGTCCTTCTGTTCCTGTGAGAAATTCAGCTGTTACTATCTTCATTCCCTGGCAGAGAATCAGACAGTATCAAGTGTGAGAGGGAAGAGGAACTGCATTTTCCCCCTAAAGCAGTACCAGCATCATGTCAAGATTTGGTAGCTGCCTCTTACAAAACACTCATTTGGTGAAGCCAAGGGCCCAGGATCACCTCCTGAGCTCTCTTCAGCTGCCTCAACACTGAGGATGCACAGCAAGGAGCTGGCAGGCCAGCAGCAGAAGGGTTTGCACAGCTCCCACACTTTGGTCCAACTGCAGGCTGGAAAGAGGCAGACCGAGAAGACACCAAGAGCTGTACCACAGACCTTGCCTCTCCTCCAGCACTCCTGCTCCATACAGACACATGAGCACTCAACAGACACGCTGCCTGTCTGGATTCCCCACACACAGTTTAAAATCCTCCTCTATTACTGCTTTTTGCTTTACAAAGTCTTTTTAAAGACTTGCCTGGACATTTACAAGTGTAAAAAGCAGGGCATGTGATCTGTGCTTCAGACTCCAAGACTTCCAGGGACAACATAAGCAAGAAGGGGCAGCAGTGGCAAGGATTAAAAGAATTGCTCTGGTTTAAACCTGGCTCTTCCCTCTTTCATGTGCCTGGGAACAAAGCAGCACTTCCTCAGGTGGAAGCACTTAGTGGAGAGCTGGTCTGGCTTATGTTTGGGATCAAAGACAGGAGAAAGAAGAGGGTAGAAGGGCACACAACATTCATGCTGCAAGCACACTGGGGACTCCCACAGTATCACAATGATGATCATGATGAATTATCTGTGTTCAGTTCTCTGCTCACTTCCCAAGAACTGCTAAAATTGCCTCCAGATGATTTTTACCATCACTTAGCATGCAGTTGATTTCAGCACATAACCATCCACCACGCCTCCAAGGTCTTTTTCCTGGGTAAGTTACTACAAACACCATCCCATTAAAGGAAGTTCAGATCATTCCTCCTTGTATTCATTTCCAGCACTTCTCCTGCCACTTTAGAATGTCCCACCACACTCAAAGCCCTGAGAATGTCACTAAATTGAGACTTGTCAGCTCAATCCTGCCACCTCTTCCCACTCCCTTTCCAGATTATTTATGCACCCATTACCCAAGCACACTTTACTGAAGATTCAGTCAACACCTTCATTACAAAAGTCAGCTGAAGCTGTATTTTATTTCCTATTTTATTAATTGAGCAAACATCTTCCCTTCTGTTCTCTGACAGCTTGGAGAAACTACTTGGAGCCTTGCAAAAGACTCATCAAAATCTCTCTGAAAGTGCCACTTTAAGATGTGAATCAAGTCTCCTACTTGCTTGCTAACACCTTCAAAGAGCTCCAGGAGACTCGTGAGGCATGGCTTCCTCTACAAAAGCACATTGACTCTACCACTGCCCATTGACTTTGTTCCTCACTAGTAAATCTACCAACCTGACATTATGAGATTCAGAGTGAGTGACCTTTCACCAGAACCCACAGAAGAGCAGCAGTACTAAACATGAGCTTGAAAGGAGTTAAAAAGATGGAGTTATCACCTTTCTTGGGAAGCAGTTATATTTCGAACAGTTAAGTTCAGAAGAAAAATCCTAAGGTGGCAGGGGGCAAGGAGGAGTTAAGTTGCTCTCTGTGCACACCACCCAGAAACAAGCACCAGCTTTGCTGTGCTGACCCCACATGTCAGAACTAAAAGCTTCAGCAGTTGAGCTGTAGTCTCATGAGAAACCATTTGGGAGATGGCAGGATAAAAAAAAAAAAAAAAGAAAAAAAAGAGGCATTTTCACACCAAAATTGAGAGAGAAAAAAAAAAAAAATAAAAGGCCTAAGAAGATGATAATCCAAGCAACAAAAGCTCACACCAAGGCCTCAGAAGTCATATTAGAGGGTGGAATGCAGGAAAACCACAACAGCTTTTGCTGAACCCCCTCTTCCAGATTTCATAGACTTCACCCTTCACAACTGCAGACACTGCACTCAGCTTGTGTTACCCCACCTCTCACTCCACTGCACAGTTTGTTGCTGCTGTGACACCCTACACTGCTCTTGCCTTGCAGACAGAATACTATAATTTACCTTAACACCTCAAAGTCAGTTCTGTTTTACAAATCAACACTCAATTGTATGAACTACTCCACCAACAGCAAAATCTGGAAAACTTACTATAAATAAGCACAAGAAAAGCTATTCTCTATCTTACCTTGAATTCTTCTTTTGTGTTTGAAATCTGAGCAAGTTCTTCTCGGAGCTGATCTTCAAGAGTTCTTATTTTGTCATCCTTGATGTGAATGCTGAGACACAGCAGAAGAGTTAAATATGTTTCCTCACCCAAGTCTTACAGAAAGCATTGATACAGAAAGAATGTAAAAGGCTGACAAACATTGTTTATCAAATCCCAGAGCTATTTACCTTTTCTGCATCCTTTCCAGCTCATGTGCAGCAGCAGCCTAGATATAAAGAGGATTAACACAGACTTAGGATACATCACATGATTCAATCAACCTTTCATTCCACAATATTAAAAAGCTAAAACAAGTCATTTGGCCTCTCAGCACATGACTCATTTAGGAAGGGTGAAAGGGGTAAGCTTGTCTTCATGCACTTTTAAAAACACCAATATATACTAGGCAAGCAATTACACAAAGGGAAGAAGATCTTGAGGAGATTCATTTGCCAACTGGGATTATCTCTAATTAAACACTTCATTTCCACTTCTGCAATGCACAGTCCACACAGCAGTAACAGAAGGACAGCATTTTGTTTGGTTCTAAAAAGATATCTAGGGTGAGGTGGGGGTGTTTTTGTGCTTTTGGGTTTGTTTTTCCTTTTTTTAGAGGGATGCTTATGACCCTTGTATGTAAAAGCCAGGGCTGCATATTCAAGCACAGTTGTATTCACTCCTGTGAACTCTCCTGCGCTCTGCACGCCTGCAAATCCAAACCAACCCAGCAAACTGCTTCAGGAACTTGGATATCTAAGAAAGATTTTGCTGGTGAAGAAAGGGTAAGAATTAGACCTCCCACCAGCTGTAAGAACTCCAGGAAATCACATATTAGCCTGATTCAGTAGCCTCACACCTTTAACGTGCTTAAGTACAGCTTGCTTAAAGCCATGGGATCTGCATTTGCATTTATAACAGAATAGGCAGTGAAGAGGGAGTAAAATATTAAATGAAACAATTATTTTACCTGTTCATTTGTCAGAGCCTGTAATTTCTGTACTTCTGATTTCAGGGATAGGTTCATATTCTGTAAGACCTGAAGGAAGGAGAAAAAGAAATATATTTGCATAGAGGTAGTATTTCAGGTAAGTTCACTCTCCAGTGCAAAGTATTTCAGGTCACTTTTTGAAGGACTCTAAAGGCAATGGAAAGGAGGAGCCTTGAGCTTGCTTATTTTTCTTATAAGCTTTCTTATGAATAGCCAGGGTGTCAAGCGTGAGGGTCAAGAGGCCAGACTGATTTTCAGTGGTGCCCAGGGACAGGACAAGCAGCAATGGGCACAAACTGGAACCCAGGAGGTTCCATCTCAACAGGAGGAGAAACTTCTTTGGTGTGAGGGTGTCCGAGCCTGGAGCAGCTGCCCAGAAAGGCTGTGGAGTCTCCTGCTCTGGAGAGATTCCAAACCCAGCTGGATGCTGTCCTGGGCACCCTGCTGTGGATGAGCTGCTGGAGCAGGGGGGTTGGATGAGGTGATCTCCAGAGCTCCATTCCAACCACACCATTTTGCGATTCAGTAACAACTACCCAGCATCAAGCATGGGCCTTGCCTAGAAGAGCCAAATCAGCAGATTTGTAGCTGAAAGAGCTATTTCTAGAGCCACAGGCAGCCTTAGAGGCTTCAGTTTGTACACAAAGCCAAGGAGCCTCTCCTTGTATCAACTGGCATTCACACATGCTTTTATCCTACCTTTAGCTCTTCCTCCTTGCTGGTTAAGTTGGCACGTTCATTGCCTAATGAGTCCTCCATCTGCTTTATCTGTTTGTCCTTTTCTGCAATCCTGCACAGAGGAGGAATGATGACACACCACCACTAAAAGGTCTTGGATGAAAGTGGCACATGAAGCATCAGGCTAAACACAAAATACATGCTGGCCCTTAAGGTCAGCTTCTACTCTAAATCCTGCTGACAGTACACTTTGGGTCCAAAAGCTTTTTCCATCCATTTTAAATGCCGTTTGCTTGCCAAAAATTTGAGACATTCTCTAGCTCTGAAACACAACTACCCCATCTCCCAAAGGGAGAAATCTCCTGGCACAGCCATGTAGCCCAAATATTAACAGTTCTCATGGTCACACACATTCCTGCACGTCGCACTGATCCCTGCCCATAGGCAGTGGGGAAAAAGAGAGGAGACCTTGCTTGCTGTATAGCACAGCCACGAATAACAGGCTCCAAACCTGAGACCAGCCACAGGAGGGAAATCTGCAGGAAGCTGTTTCCCAGCTCCCAGATCAGTCTCACAGGGAGAAGTTAAAATCACAGACAGCAACATCTCCTTCACTGGTCGCTCCCATGTGTGGGGGAAAGATGGCATCTATTAAAAGCCCATCACACCTCCCAAATGCCAGAGGAATTGAGTGCTCACACTTTGTGTAGTTCTTCTGCCAGGACTGAAGCTGAGGTCTGCAGAAGGAAAAAAAAAAGAAAAAAAAAATAGCTGAAAGTAAAGCAAGTCAAAGAATCCCTGAGCCAGGAACAGCATTTGTAAGATTTGTCTAGTATTTTATACTGGCACAGGATGCTTCCAACTATTCCCTGGCTCAGGAACATTGAAGGAACACCAGCACATGCTAATGGCCCTTCCCCTGTGGCCTAAGGCAACATGATGGGAAAAAGCGAAGCATCTTATTTGCTCTTTACCAGATTCAAACAAGCCATGGGGATCAGCAGCACTCGCCTCACAAGGCTCAAGTGCTTTCCACAACATCCTGCTGACAAACTACTTCCATTTTAAAAAAAATAAAACCTTGCACAGGGCATCAGGACTTGTTTTAAGAACAGAAACTGCTACATAAAGCCAACAAGGGGCATTTTTATTCCCCTGGAAAAAGCCTGTTCCTATGTGGTCACCCACGACAGGGCAGGAGAGACCTCTCACAGTGGTTATCAAGGCACTGAGGGACCTCAGCAGACTGACTGCTCCACATCCAGTTTGTCAGTCCAGCCTCTCCTCCCCAAAGTGCCATTTTCACACCCACAGGCCATGGTGGAAAAGTGGCCCTGAATTTTGACAGATACTGGGGCTGCATAGGGAAGGAACACACCTCCTTGTGTATCCCAGAGCTAAGAAGTTACACTTCCTTAGGGACTTATTTTCAAAGCTCTTTTAAAGGACTAGGAGAGGAGTAGGACATGAAGATGCTGTAAATCCAGAGTGCCTCTTCCTTCACTACTCTCCCCACCCAGTGGGTTAAAGCACTTCAAATAAAGCCAGATGACAGTTTCAGTCTGATGCCTGAATTTAATTAAACTGTATCAAGGATGTCCATCGTGGACACAGCACCCAACTGCACAGAACAGGCTCCACTCGTGCCCCCAGAACTTATGGTCTTTGACCCAGTTTCTGTGACTTAGCTCTACATAGAGGCAGCTCTACTGACTCAGATTTTATACAGTGTTTACAACAGAAACTTTTTCTCAAAGAAACTAGTCTAACATTTTAGAGATTAAAAGAACTGAGAAAGACATTGTCCAAGTTTGGTGGTTTTTATCTCCTGCACAGAGATCACCACTGGTATGGACAAACAGCATTAAATGGGAGCTCCCAGAAGATCCTGTTTCCCAACCCAATGCACAAGGGAAAAGCATGATCAGGTGGTTCAGAGAACTGCAAAAAGACCAAAGAACCACAAGACAGAGTTGTACACATGCAAAGCTACAGAAAACACATGTTCAAAGAGGTATTCCACCCTTTGGTTATAACCGAAAGCCACTACTGGAAGAAATATGTGAGTTTTTTCCCAAAAAAGCACAGCAGAAGCTTAAGCTTTAAACCAGCTTGAAAAACATTAGAAAAGATGCTAAAAAGTCTTTGCTTTCAGCATTACACATCTCATATCCAGCTACAAAAGAAAGAAACCTGACTTAATGAAAGTCCACAATTCAAGACTACAAAAGAAAGTCTGAGAACATGCTGTACCTGGGCTGCCATTTGTGAATGAAACTTCTGAAGCTGAGTATTCAAAGCATCATTCTGCTCTATCAGCTCCTTGTAAGAGAGCAGAGAAAGACAAGCAGGCTGAGATCTGCAGCTAGTCAACTGGATTAGCTAGTTAACTAGGATTAGCTCTTAGCCATGATTACATTAGTAAGAACAGTTCAGCATTTACATGTCAGACACTTGCCAAAGATGCTTTTTTTCTCCCCACTAAGATCAACCAGTTTGAGTGGAAGCCCTAAAACCTGTTCTGTATTGAGTGCCAAATGTTCCCTGCCCCACCACACACCATTTGGTTTCCCTAAAGCTCTCAGGAGTTCTGTCCACACTGCTGCTCATGACTTGATGCCAGGAGAAGAGGGATCACTCCAGAGGAGCTCTCACAAACATCAAAGCCACACGGCTGCTCTTCCAAGGTGTTCCCCAGACCACGTTGTCATTTCACAGCTTGGGACATCACCTGGCTCAGCACATTTGTGTGACCTGCCCAGAGCATTTCTCAAGCCTGAGATGGCCCCAGACCTCCTCACAGCACCACACACAAGGTCTCACTTCACAAGTTGCTGGCTGATAGTCCAGCACATAGTTTTCCCATTATTCAGTGGGAAAGCTTTACTAAAGCAGCGTTTCAAGGACATCACTGTCTCCACTGGCACAAAGCAGGAGGAAGAAACCAAAGCTCATTCAGATGTATGGGCAATACTACCTGCACCTGCATCTGCATGGAGTCCTCCGCAGAAGCTCTCTTTTGCTCAGCCTCCATCAACTGCAACATCCTCTGCTCCAGCTGCTGTTTTGACACCATTGTATCAGTCAGTTTACTGTGCAAGCTCTGGATTTCATTGTCTTTGGCCACAAGCTTATTCTGCACATCTGTAGCAGAAATGTCAGGATTTTAATTCAGAAGTAAATATTTAATTTGGGGGGAAATCATTTTCACTGTAAACAGGGAAGCTGATTAGAAGCCTCATTTCAGCAAGCCAGGGTTCAGCTCTCTCATCAACATTCAGACTGACTGGTATCACAACATACTCCTTCCCCAGGGTGCTGAAGCTGCAGTGAGTTCACCTGAGCTTTGTTTCAGCTGCTCAGTAATGCTTCTGGCAACAGCCAAACCACTGAAGCAAGCATTACCTGGGAATTTTGTGATACATGCCTTGTTGGGCTGCTTCGTGTTCCGCTGTCCTTTTCCTGAGATAAGCCTGGATTTCTTCCCATCTTCTCTCTGCTTCCTGCTGCTGGACCTTCACACAGAAGGGAGAGTTGATGAGAAGTCTAACCTTTATTTTTGAAACATTCAGAGTGCGTTTCTTTGGTGCTATTCCCAAAACATACGGCAATGAAGTAAAATTGTTTCTTGTCTCCCTGAGGGCACATGAGGGAGACAGAGTGCCCTGTAATCCTCCTCCTAGAGTAGTTTAGTCTATTAATTTGAAAGGCAAATTGTGAAAAGAATTTCATTATAGGCTCTTAGCAGGATGGCTTCTGTAATACTAACACACAGCATCTTTGCCCTGCAAATTCAAAATTAACACTACAAGCCAGACCAGCCATGCATCACTGAAGTCTGCATCTAGTAATTAAAACATGTCTCAGCTTTAGATATCAACTCTCCACCTGCAAGGATGAGAGGCAAGGAGAACTCCTGATAACTAGGATTTAATTGCAAATACAAAAAAAAACTGATGAGCTCAAAAACGTTTTCTTCCAAAGAGAAGGGAAAAGATGTATCCAGAAGCCAGTCCATTCACATTTTAACTCCTAAAAGGTGTATTTAAAAATTTAAACAGGCTTTTAAGGAAAAATATGTCATTTAAAATGAAAATCACAAAAGGACAATGCCCTCTAGATGAACAACTCTAAAATATCACATCTTACTCGAATTGTACATTCAAAGCAAAGCTCAACACCACCTGTGAAGCTTTCCAAAAATGTTTACCTGGAAGGGCAAGTTTCACTTCATAGGGAGGTTTGTAATCACTCAAAACCCAGAGTATTGAATAAAAACAATACTGAATAAGCCCCTAGGCTGGCTCAGCGTTATCTTAAAATAGATACTTGCACACAGAAAGAAGACAGAGAGATTTAGTGGCCAAGGAAACAGCCCAAGAGCTTCTCACACGCCTTACATCCCCCCCCCGCCTCAGAACTTGGCTCAAAGCCTCGAGCAGACCTCGCCAGGCTGAGCAAACCCAATTCACCTTTAGCTGAGCAACTGCCTGCTCTGCGTTCTTCTTCTGGAGCTCCTCCTGCTGCAGCTTGCTGCTCTTCTCCCCCAGCTCGTTCACCAGCCGAGCATAATCCTGGCGCAGCTTGTTCAGCTCCGCAGACTGCCTGAAAAGAAACATTTTCACAGGGTTTGGGGTTTTTTTTCCACAAGAAGCATAGGCCACAACAGCAGCTACTCAAATATCAACACCCAGTCCTGTATTTGCAGCCAGGGGGCTGTGCTTGGTGTAATTTTTTTTGTTCTCCACGCTGCTTCATCCTAGAAAAGGGGTGAGGGTTGGGTATTCTTGGCCATCGGCGCAGCAGCTACGACCCACTGAGTCAGAAACAAAAGGTCAGCAATAAGCCACAAGCATCAGTTCCTTTCAAATGTTGCAAGCTGATGGGCATAATTTGGACAGGCTTATATAAACTAAAGA